>NC_037332.1:2121212-2424242 GCF_002263795.3 Bos taurus
ATTAAAAAGCAAAGTCATCACTTTGCTGACAAAGGTTCATATAGTGAAAGCGATGGTTTTTTTTTCCCAGTAGCCATATACAGATGTGACAATTGGGCCATACAGGAGGCTGAGTGCTGAAGAATTGATGCTTTCAAACTGTGCAGTTGGAGAAGACTCTTGAGAGTCCCTTGGAAAGCAAGGAGATCAAACCAGTTAGTCCTGAAGGAAATCAACCCTGAATAGTCATTGAAAGAACTGATGCTGAAGCTCCAATTCTTTGGTTGCCTGATGGAAAGAACCAACTCATTGGAAAAGATGTTGATGCTGAGAAAGATTGAAGGCAAAGGAGAAGGGGACAGCAGAAGATGAGATGATTAGATAGGATCACCAACTCAACAGATGTGAATTTGAACAAACTCTGGGAGATAGTGAAGGACAGGAATGCCTGGTGTGGTATCATCCATGGGATTGCAAAGAGTTGGACACAACTTAGCAACCGAACAACAACAATGGATCTGTAACAAATAAACCATGCTTGGTGCTATGGATAACAACAGCAATAGCCAAAATTTTTATTGAAGAAATTAGGAAGCTCAGGGACTATTGGAGTTTCTGAAGCTTATAAGTATAAAATCAGAGGATTTAGAAAAGAAAAGTAAGATACCAAGTGTTCATGCCAGATAAACACTTATGATGAATCAAATGATCAAGCTAGTGGTATGGATGGAGCTAACATTATTAAGGAATCATTTGCTGTAGCGTGAAGTAAATGCAATACATGGCAAGTGAATCTCATACATATAACCTCTCAATAATTCAAGATATATATGGTTTTAAAGCACATAGGGATGTATTATTGGATATATCCTAAATAAATACATACTTGATTAAAGAAATAATTGCATTGGCACATGCTATTTTCTCATTGCTGAATATAATAATAAAAATTTTAATGTATTTTAATGAACAAAATGCCCACATAGAAATGAATAACATATACATTGGGCTTTCCTTCTCTATAAGTTTATAAAGTTCAATCTTTTTTCTTTTTTTAATTAAAGTATAGTTGATTTGCAATATTGTGTTAGTTTCAAGTGTACAGCATTGGGATTTAGCTTTGTTTCTTTTGTTTTTGTATTATATTCCATTTTAGGCTATTACAAGACATTGGGTAGAGTTCCCTGTGCTATATAGTAAGTTTTTGTTGCTTACCTATTTTATGTACAGTAGTTTGTATCTGTTAGTCTCATACTCCTAATCTGTCCCTTCCCCTCCCCTTGCCTACTTGGTAACCTTAAGTTTGCTTCCTATGTCTGTGAGTCTGTTTCTGCTTTGTATATGGGTTCATTTGTATTATTTTTTAGATTCCACTTATAAGTGATACATTTTTTTTCTGTCTCTGATTTATTTCGCTAAGCATAATATTCTTTAGGTGCATCCATGTTACTACAAATTGCAATATTCTTTTATGGATGAGTGATATTCCTCCAGGTACCTACCCATCTGTCTATCCATTTATCTACCTCACATCTTTCCCATCATCTGTTGAGGAGCACTGGATTGCTTCCATGTCTTAGCTATTGCAAATAGTGCTACTATGAATGCTAGCATATTTGGGATGCACACATCTTTTCAAATTAGAGTTTTCATTTTTTCCAGATATATACCCAAGAATGGAATTGGTGGATCATATGGTAGTTCTATTTTTAGAACTTTGATCACTCAGTAAACTAAAAGTGAATTCTTAGTTATTCATATTCCATAACAAACAACTACTGAATTCTACCTGCTGCTGTTGCCTGAAAGTAGCCATAGAAAATATGTAAATGCATGGATGTGGCTGGATTTGGCCTTAGAGGCTGTAGTTTGCCAACCCCTTGATCTAAAAGGTGGGATAATCTGGAGGACAAGGCTCTTTCTCTAATTTTCATATGAGTGTCATGGTGCCTGGGGCTTCCCCAGTGGCTCAGCAGTAAAGAATCCGTCTGCAATGCAGGAGCTTCAGGAGACATGGGTTCGATCCTTGTGTTGGGAAGATCCCCTGGAGGAGAGCATGGCAACCCATTGCAGTACTCTTGCCTGGAGAATCATGGAGCCTGGTGGGCTAGAGTCCATCAGGTCACAAAGAGTGGGGCATGACTGAAGTGACTTAGCACACATGCACGTCATGGTGCCAGAGCTGAAAGGGGACTGACGTATGTTCACTTCTTGAACTTTCTCTATAACCCTTTTGCCTCTCTGCATCCTTTCCCTAGGGTCCAGCCTCTCCTGCTCAGCTTTTGGGTAGAGCTGTAAGGCATTTCCTTCTGCCATATTTCACACTGTGTAGGATGATTTCCTGTTAGTATAGCTCAGGGAGGATACCATGCCAGAGAACTTATTTTCTTTCCCTCTTTCTATCTCAATGCCAATTTGCTCCATCTAGATCCCTGGCTTTTGTGTGCATGTGTATGGGAGGGGTTGGGAAACATTAGGGAAGAACGTCCCTCAGTAGGATGTATCACTCTCCCACATGAGTTTATGCACCATTATTATAATGCAGATAAGTCTAGCATGAATTGATGGCTTTTAATATATTGGCCTAAACTATATTTAATATGTTTTAATATATTCCACAACACCAAGGGAGCATACTAACAAATAGAGCTCTCTGATGATAGGGTGGTCTGCTATCTGAGATTGGGAACTCCCTTTCCCTTTATCTGTTCATGTGTAGCTGGGTGGCAATATGTTTGAAATGTTGTGGAGGCCATTCTCTTATTAGGTTAGAGATTAGATAGACTGTTGATATCTAAACCCCATAGCTGGGGTTGAGGGACCGGGGGTAGGACCAGAAAGATCACAATCTACCCCTTTGGACTTTGATTATTTGAATGTATTGCTTATTCAAAATATAAATAAAGCTTTTTAATTAAAAAAAAAAACACACACACACAACTCTGCCATATTGGCTATGTCCAAATGACCTGGAGAACTTGGAAAAGCTCATATTCCCTATCTCATACCTCCAGAAATGCAGTAGATTGAGGGTGGGGTCAAGTGATCTGTCTGTAAAGCTCCAAATCATTGTTAAACCTCTGACAACATAGAAAGTTTAAAGAAAACAATAAAAGAAAAATAAAACAGTAATCCCAACAGCTAGATAGTACTGCTGTTAACATTTTGGGTTAAATTATTCTGCATATATTGAATTAATCTTTACATATTTAAGTTGCACGCTTTATAAAATTTGTCTTAATATATTAGGCATATATTATATATTTACAAGTCAATACATAAGAACAAATATACCAACATGGAAGTTTTTGAGACAACCACAGGATATTGCAGGATTTGGATGCATTAAATTATTCAACTAATTTTATAAATTACCATTATAAAGAATGTGATAGGTGTGATGGTGAACATTCATGTGTGTGTGTATGATTTCTATATATATATACACGTTCCCTTTTTATGAAGTGACATTAGTTTTTTTTTTTTCATATGCTTTTAATGCTTTTATTGAGATGTGTGGGTTTTGTCCTTTATTTTATTGATATGGTGTCCAACATTACTCGTTTTTGGATATTACACCAACTTTGCATTTCTGGGATAAGTCTCATTTGGTCATGGTATATAATCCTTTTTATATATTTATGGATTTTGTTAACTTGTATTTTGATGATATTTGTGCCTGTATTTATAATAATTCCTGTGATTTTGATCTCTTGTCTGGTTTTGTTGTCATGATAACATTGGCCTTATAAAATGAATTGGGAAGTGTTCCCTCCTCTTCTATTTTTTTGGAAAGAATATTTGGTGAATTAGTATGAATTCTTTAAACTCTAGTCCAATAAAATTCAGACTGCTTTGTGGGAGCAATTTAGAGGCCAGTCTTGGAGGATTGTTTTGACCCTTGAGGGCTCTTAGCTGTTTCTTTCTCTGATTCTCTCTGGCAAACAAATTGGCCAGTGGTTTAGTTTGTTGCTTTTATGTAGCTACAAGCCTCCTTTTAAATGCTTACTAGCAAAATATCCATGGTTTCTTAGAGTATCTATAGATTTTTATTTTTGTTCCTTCTGTTCCAGATAAAGAAATCTATGGGGATAACTTCTCAGTAGCTCATGTGTATAGCCTGTCTTTGCCATAGGTAAAATCTCTGAGCCACTGTTTTGGAACTGGGCATGAAGACTATGCCTTGCTTCTCTCGGAGTAAAACCTCTGCTTTATGAAAGTGGCTCCAGGCCGGCGCAGGAGCCTCTAGTGTCCCGGCCTGCATCTCCCAGCCCGGGCCCTCTGCCCAATGAGAAACCTGAAGCCAAGGCCCCTGGGGCACAGTGTTCTCAGCCTGCCATGCCTGAGGCAGTCTCTGCTGCACAAGTGGGGGCTGGATATGGAAAGGAAGCTTCTGATCTCTTTTTGTGCAGGCCTGGGCTTTAGTCTCTGCAGTGTGGGGCTGGGGCTGGGGAGAAATGCTGGCTACCTTTTGCTCTAGGAGAGACTGTGAGTGGGAGCTGGTGGGAGAGCGTTTCTGAGCCCCATTTTTTGGGTCGTGGGTGACACAGTGGAGCTCCCGTTATGGTGACCTGGGGACAAGAGTGAGTGAGGGAGTGACTGTGGCTCAGGTGACTCACACCCTTCTTCAGATCAGATCAGTCGCTCAGTCGTGTCCGACTTTGTGCGACCCCATGAATCGCAGCACGCCAGGCCTCCCTGTCCATCACCAACTCCCGGAGTTGACTCAGACTCACGTCCATTGAGTCAGTGATGCCATCCAGCCATCTCATCCTCTGTCATCCCCTTCTCCTCCTGCCCCCAATCCCTCCCAGCATCAGAGTCTTTTCCATGAGCAAACTCTTCGCATGAGGTGGCCAAAGTACTGGAGTTTCAGCTTTAGCATCAGTCCTTCCAAAGAACACCCAGGACTGATCTCCTTCAGAATGGACTGGTTGGATCTCCTTGCAGTCCAAGGGCACTCTCAAGAGTCTTCTCCAACATCACAGTTCAAAGCATCAATTCTTCGGTGCTCAGCCTTCTTCACAGTCCAACTCTCACATCCATACATGACCACAGGAAAAACCATAGCCTTGACTAGACGAAACTTTGTTGGCAAAGTAATGTCTCTGCTTTTGAATATGCTATCTATGTTGGTCATAACTTTCCTTCCAAGGAGTAAGCATCTTTTAATTTCATGGCTGCATTCACCATCTATAGTGATTTTGGAGCCCAGGAAAATAAAGTCTGACACTGTTTCCACTGTTTCCCCATCTATTTCCCATGAAGTGATGGGACCGGATGCCATGATCTTTGTTTTCTGAATGTTGAGCTTTAAGCCAACTTTTTCACTCTCCACTTTCACTTTCATCAAGAGGCTTTTGAGTTCCTCTTCACTTTCTGCCATAAGGGTGGTGTCATCTGCATATCTGAGGTTATTGATATTTCTCCCGGAAATCTTGATTCCAGCTTGTGTTTCTTTCAGTCCAGCGTTTCTCATGATGTACTCTGCATATAAGTTAAATAAGCAGGGTGACAATATATAGCCTTGACGAACTCCTTTTCCTATTTGGAACCAGTCTATTGTTCCATGTTGAGTTCTAACTGCTGCTTCCTGACCTGCATACAAATTTCTCAAGAGGCAGATCAGGTGGTCTGGTATTCCCATCTCTTTCAGAATTTTCCACAGTTTATTGTGATCCACACAGTCAAAGGCTTTGGCATAGTCAATAAAGCAGAAATAGATGTTTTTCTGGAACTCTCTTGCTTTTTCCATGATCCAGCGGATGTTGGCAATTTGATCTCTGGTTCCTCTGCCTTCTCGAAAACCAGCTTGAACATCAGGAAGTTCACGGTTCACATATTGCTGAAGCCTGGCTTGGAGAATTTTGAGCATTACTTTACTAGCGTGTGAGATGAGTGCAATTGTGCGGTAGTTTGAGCATTCTTGGCATTGCCTTTCTTTGGGATTGGAATGAAAACTGACCTTTTCCAGTCCTGTGGCCACTGCTGAGTTTTCCAAATTTGCTGGCATATTGAGTGCAGCACTCTCACAGCATCATCTTTCAGGATTTGGAATAGCTCAACTGGAATTCCATCACCTCCACTAGCTTTGTTTGTAGTGATGCTTTTTAAGGCCCACTTGACCTCACATTCCAGGATGTCTGGCTCTAGGTCAGTGATCACACCATCGTGATTATCTGGGTCGTGAAGATCTTTTTTGTACAGTTCTTGTGTGTATTCTTGCCATCTCTTCTTAATATCTTCTGCTTCTGTTAGGTCCATACCATTTCTGTCCTTTATCGAACTCATCTTTGCATGAAATGTTCCTTTGGTATCTCTGATTTTCTTGAAGAGATCCCTAGTCTTTCCCATTCTGTTGTTTTCCTCTATTTCTTTGCATTGACCTTTCTTACTGAGAACTTAATAAATTTTTTAAAAAATAAATATTTTCCCACTTGTTATATATCTTTTGTTGTTGTTGTTCAGTTGCTAAGTCATGTTCAACTCTTTGGGATCCCATGAACTGCCCTGAGCCAGGCTTTCCTGTTCTTCACTGTCTCCCAGAGTTTGCTCAAACTCATGTCCATTGAGTCGGTGATGCCATCTAACTGTCTCATCCTCTCCCTCCCTCTTCTCCTCTTACCCTCAGTCTTTCTCAGCTTCAGGGCCTTTTCCAGTGAGTTGGCTCATCTCATCAGGTGGCCAAAGTATTGGAGCTTCAACTTCAGCATCAGTCCTTCCAAGGAATATTCAGGGTTGATTTCCTTTGGGATTGACTGGTTTGATCTCCTTGCTGTTTAAGAGATTCTCAATAGTCTTCTCTAACACCACAGTTTGAAGGCATCAGTTCTTTGGCACTAATATCTTTAGGGCATTTCCAAAATTTTGTTTTATAGTTTTTTTTTTTTTTTTTTTTCTGCTCTGTGCTTGGCTTGCAGGATCTTAGTTCCCCAGCCAGGGATGGAACCTGTGCCTCGCTCGAGTGGAAGTGCTGAATCTTAACCACTGGACCACCAGGGAAGTCCCTCAAAGTTTTTTATGTTTATTGTTTCCATCATTTTCATCAGCTTTGGTTTGTTGAAGGGTGGATATGAAAGCTCCTCATGCCACCATTCTGGAAATCTTTGGAATCATAGATTAGATCAGTTCCTACCGAAATTCCTGCCAAAAATAAATGTCTTTCAATGATTCTCATGTTGGGGCCAGTTTGGGGGAACCATGGACACAATGACCTCATAGGTTCTTTCTAGTACTGAGATCCCCCATTTTAATGTGTACCTCTGTACCTCTTAACTTCCAGGCCACATCAGTCATGGGAAGAACCAAAGGCTCTGGTACAAAACAAAACAACAAAAAAGCCAATAACGCATTCTGCCTACCCAGTCATTCTGCATCCCCCGCAGCCTCAAACAACGCATTCTGCCTACCCAATCATTCTGCATCCCCCGCAGCCTCAAGCCAACAACGCATTCTGCCTACCCAATCATTCTGCATCCCCCGCAGCCTCAAGCCAACAACGCATTCTGCCTACCCAGTCATTCTGCATTCCCCGCAGCCTCAAGCCAACAACGCATTCTGCCTACCCAATCATTCTGCATCCCCCGAAGCCTCACACTTTGTGGGAGTGAATCCCACTTCTTCTCTCCTTCTGCTGTCCCTCACGTTTCTTCCTCTGGGAGGTACATCCTAACTAGAGCCGAAGAGAAAAAGGAAGATGTGTTCTTTGGACTACAGAACAAGGGCGACAAATTTAAACAGCTTAGGTGCCTTCATGGGTCAAGTGAGTGAGAGGAACTGGAGAACTCACTGAAGTGAGCTGCAGATGATGTGTGCTTAAGTTGCTCAGGTGTGTCCGACTCTGAGACTCCATAGGCTGTGCCCACCAGGCTCCTCTGTCCATGGGGTTCTCCAGGCAAGCACACTGGAATGGGTTACCATGCCCTCCTCCAGGGCATCTTCCTGACCCAGGGATTGAACCCAGGTGATATGAAGTGAAGTGAAGCCGCTCAGTTGTGTCCAACTCTTTGCGATCCCATGGACTGTAGCTTACAAAGCTGCTCTGTCCATGGGACTCTCCAGGCAAGAGTACTGGAGTGGGTTGCCATTTCCTTCTCCAGGGGATCTTCCCGACCCAGGGATCGAAGCCAGGTCTCCCGCATTGCAGGCAGACACTTTACCGTCTGAGCCACCAGGGAAGCCCCAGATGATATGCCACCCTTTAAAAATTCTTTCTTATCACCAGAAGATTGTTTCTAAATGGATGTCATTCCTGTCATTCTTCATGACCATTATCCATATCTGGTAATCGGATAAAATTAGAAGCCACTTTGATAATTCCTTTTCACAAATGAATGAAAATCTTCCCTCAAGGTTCAGCAGCTTATCTAACTAATCTTGTAGGAATGGATCTTTATGATATCAGTTCATTAGTGTTGGTGGTCTTTTGGGTTGAGAGATCCCTGTTTTGGGTGATTAAACCAAATTCCCCTAAAATGGGATTAAAAGCTATTCAGGAATGAATGATTCTTGACTTAATCTCTCCTAAATGAGGTTATTACAGGCCGCTTCTAATTTTATGACATTAATAAAGTTATCAGGCTTTTCTTGTGCTCATTCAAAATGCACTTGATTTAATTTTGTGGATACAATACTTGAGTGGAAATAGAGCCATAGTTGGGCATACATTTTTGGTCAAAATTTCTCCAACTCCTTGTTGTACTGTGCTCTGAATGGAGTGGTGTTAGGAATTCTTTTCATGGTTCTTTTGGGATGCAATGTAAGAATTTATTATTATCAGCTGTTACAAGAGAAACATATAATTTTGAACTAATGACCTGATAGGTAAAGGAATAAATAGCTGCAATATAAAAACCAAGTTCCCAAGGACATAATTATGTTATTACTAGCAAACAGAGAGTTTCTGGTTCATTAAATAGGAAAGGCAAAATATAAGTATAAATGATGGAAGGTGAAAATTTAATTTTTTACTTGTTCACATATTTTCCCCTATGACCAATAAAAACAAGAGAGAGGTTTTTTGTACTAAATGAAAATATAAACGATGAAACCTCTCTTAAAATCAGGGCCATGTGTCTATCCTCAAGTGTTTTATTATGTGAAATTTGACCTTTATTGAAAGAGCATCTCTGTTTGATGATAATTGATGGTGCTTTGAGTGAGAGTTTATGGCAGTACTTCTACTTATTAAAAATATTTTCCTTAAGGTGAAGATGCTTCTTTTTAACTTTTGTCCTAGCTTAACCTTTGAAAATACCCTGTCGGTTTAGTTGCATTTATAGATTTAATTAAGAAAGTGTGGACCTCTTCAGGTCATTAATAAAAATATGGAGTATGACCAGAATTATTTCTAATCCAGATGATTCACCAGCTTGTTTAACTGAATCATCCACTCTTCCTTTTTGTCATGTTGGCTTTTTGTTTAGTTTGATGATCATAATTCAAACCCACTGAAATTTTAAAATGCTTTATATATGAAGACATTATCCTAATTACTTCACTGGAATTATTTCGGAGGTGCTACTATAAAATAATGATGTTTTGTTTTGTTTTGTCAGGCACACGCCATCTGCTAGGCTTCCCAGGGTTCCTATGGGGTCAGGCTCGGTAATGAGACATGGCTGAGGTACAAGTGTTAATGCTCCTTTTAGTAATATTCCTAGAGAATCAGTCCAACATGCCCTACAGAATCAGGATATTCAAAAGTTCAGCAAAGTTGAGGTACTGAAGAAAAGAGAGCTATTTCTCTAAACTCTCTTGTTCTCTGGCTTCTAGAATCACATTCTGTTTGACACTATCAAGAAAGGATCAGGACAGGTCAAGTATAATGCAGTGTGAATTCTCTTCTTAAGTGTCATAAACATCCCTGTAACCCACACAGATTCTATTATTTTAATGTGAAATTTTAGCATGTAACTGCTATCATCTATGTATTAGCTTTATGTTAGTATCTCATTAAATCAACACACCATGAAACATACTGTCCATGATCTGTTTTCTGATATTTGTAATTTTGGCTTAAGGATGACCTATTTAAGCTAAACACTTATATCACTTTGCTTCTGAGGAAGGCAGTAGAGTATCGGGAATAAAAGCTAGACTGTTTGGGCACAGTTCTCAGTTCTTACCTGTACTGCTTACTGGCTATAATATGATCTTGGGCAAGTGAATTAACCTCTTTCACTTTCCTTTTATACACAGAATGATAATAGTACCTTCCTCTGAATTTGGGTTGTCTGAGGGTTAAACAAGTTAATACGAAAAAAGCACTTAGAAGGTTGCCAGATGGCAAGTGAGCACTTTATGAAGTAATTATGACTGTGCCTTCTTAGAACCTCCCCTAGCTCTAAGTCAGTCCAGAGTCCATCCTTCTCTGGCCTCCTGTCACCCATTTCTCAGCTGCATCTCACATGGTAACACTTCATGTAGCAATGCAGGTGTCCTTGAGACCTCTGTAATTTTTGTCCAAAAACATCAAATAAGAAAAATATTAGAAGTCAGAGGCAGGCAAGTTTTGAACTACTTGGTATCTCTTTCTGCCGATATGGTTTGATAATTTTTATGGACTACAGCATGGTAAGAATCTTCAGAAGTCCACTTTTAATTCATCTTTATACACACACAAAATTGACTCTTTGATTTACATATATGCCTTTGAGAGTAAGCTGACATCTGACAAGACTTGAGTTTTGAACAAACTGTTTCTGTTTTGCAGAGGGATCAAAAAATATATTTATCTCTTTAAATTCATGTTAATAATTCTAGATAAGATGTATTAAGCATGCATTACATGCAAACGCATGTACTGACTTATTTTAACTTTATAACAGTCCTATGACATGGGCTTCCCAGGTGGCACTGGTGGTAAAGAATCCACCTACCAGTACCGGAGACGCAAGATACACAGATTCAACCTCTGGGTCAGAAAGATCCCTTGAAGTAGGAAATGGCAACCTGCTCCAGTATTCTTGCCTGGAAAATTCCATTGGCAGGGGAACCTGGCATACGACAGTCCACGTGGCTGCAGAGTTGGACTCAACTGAGCAGCTGAGCATGCATGTGACATGTATATACATATTATCCTACTTTGACCAAAACAGGAACTGAGCCTCAAAGAGATTAAGCCATGGCGGTAAGTGGCAGGTTCAGGATTCAGTTATAGGCAGCCTGACTCTGGTATCTGAGTCTAGACCCCTCCACTGGTCTCTTAGTGGGAGCTACTGTGTGCTGAAAACATCAAAAGTAGATCCCACTCAGTGCAGTGTCTGTCACAGACGGATATTTTGTATTTGTTAATAATGGCAATCGGGACCTCCATTATTAGAACTCAAGTTACTTTAACTACAAAGGGTAGTGTGTACAGCAAAATGGATTTTAATCAAGGAACTAGTAACAATGACTCAATAAACAATATACACTTGCTGATGTTTTTGGGGTGAGGGATATTCATGTTTGTTTTGACTTTCTGAAATGAAGAAAATAAGGATGAATTAGGGAGGGTCAGAACACTGTCTTACTCAGTTCCATGAGTTGTTGCTTCATTATTATTTTTAACAGTGGAAAGTAAAATTTCCCCTCCACCCCATCCAAAACCCTTCCAAATCCACTCCATAGTAATTGTTATCAGTTTTGACAGTATTGTAGAGAGAGATACCATTTTATCAGTTCATATTTACCATATAGTCTATCAGCAACTTTGTTATCAGTTAATAATATATTCTGAGATTATTCTATTTTTTCCTTTAATTTTTTTTTGGAATATAATTGCTTTACAATGTTGTGTTAGCTTCTGCTATACAAGGAAGTGAATCAGCCATGTGCATACATATATCCTCTCCCTCTGTGTTGTTGCTTTAGATTTTAGTATATGAAAGGTGATAAGGTTTATGGAAAAATCATCAACAGAGAGAAGTTAACCTCTTGCAGTTCAGAGTGGCTATGCTGTAAGAGGTACTTCCAGCTTTATTTTGGTTGTTGCTTTTCTTTTTTAATTGACACTTGCTCTTCCTCTCAGATAAACAGGTTTCCGTTTTTCATCATCGAAGTTATGTAGTTGTTTGCAAGCAAAAAGATAATTTGTTGTTTGGCTGAAGCAGAAATAAAATTGCCCGATGATTACTGTTCAATTTTCCCTTCATTCCCGTTGCTTCCCTCCCTCCTGCCCCATGATGACTGACTTTCTCTGTCTGCAGAAGCCACCTTTGATGAGTGTCTCTGGATAAGGCAGTTCATCATTGCTCTATACAGGGCGGTTGACATTGAGCAGGACAGGCAGGGAAGGGAAAGAGACAGGAGGTGTGGGAAAAGTCTGATGAGAAGTACAGTTTCCTATTAATCCTCCTGGAGAAGGAGAATCTCTTAAAATCTCTTTAAGTGGTTTACTGTTATAAGAAGCATCATAAAATATAAGTTATACCAGGTTTAGAGTTTAATGAAGAGAGCTGTTATAGGTGCATTCTCATTTCCAATGAACTAGAAGCTATTTCATTCCTGTTGATGTTCTTAGGCCAAATTCATCATGTACATGTTGAATCAAATCACCAAATTACAGCAATAAACAAGATAATAAAGCCAGTGCTAGCAAGAAATAGAAAAGAGCAATAATAATTCAGAGGCAGTGTTTGAAATATATATAAAAAAGATATGTTAATTTGCATGAGTCCTCTTCTTTTCTGCCACCCATTTTCCTTGAGGAGCTTGGGAGCAATAGACTAGAATTCTCTAGAACATTCCCTATAAACACTAAGCAGAAGATTGGGTGGCTTTATCAAAGCTGTACATCTCTCTCTCTTTATATTCTTTATAATGTTTGAGGTGTGTTTAGGACAATGTTCTATCTGGCAAAGAAGGTCTAGTTCTAAGTGGTGCTGAGATTATTAGAGATTTATGTGTTGGCATCTTGCCTCATCAGACTCCTCCATAGGAGATTTATTAAGGTGTGTGATAACTATAATTCATGACGGCTTTTAAATGTCATTAAGACTTTTCATTCAGTCTGAGTAAAATAATTCTATTACCAAGCCATCTTGATGGAGATCCTCATTGATTATGTGATAACATACAAAGGAGGTTTCTACTCACAAAGAGGAAGCAGAGATATCTGGGTAAGTCTCACCTATCTGGGCTTCACCAATGGCACAGTGCCAAAGAATCCCCCTGCAGTACAGGAGAGGCAAGAGACTCGGGTTCAACCCCTGGGTCGGGATGATCTCCTGGAGGAGGAAATGGCAACCCACTCCAGCATTCTTGCCTAAAAAATCCCATGGACATGGGAGCCTGGAGGGCTACAGTCCAGGGGGTTGTGAAGAGTTAGACACGACTGACTGTACATGAGCCCACACTTACCTACATAAGTTTGCAACCTCTGGAGGATTTGGTGCTGTCCTTTCTTTACCACATAGTCCCTCCTCAGCCTACAGCATCTGGCTCGTATTCCCAGCAGTCCATTGAAACTGCCTGGCAAAGGCCAAATCACCAAATCCAGTAAACACTTTCCGGGTACTTACTGAACGTCCTTGCTGCATTTGGCATTATTGATCCTCCTTTCATTGCTGGAACTTTGTTTTCTCTGCTCGCATGTTTCCTATTTCTCCTTCTACTGCTTTGATTAATGTTTGCTGGATCTCTTTTCGTGGATTATGACTCATATTTTTTGCCACAGATCCAAACAGAATTCAGCTTCCCTGCTCCCCATTTTGCACCCTCACCAGACCCAGTCTCTTCCCATGTATTTCATATCCCAATTGTTTATACTCCTATGTAGGGAACTGGCCCTAACGCCATCAATATGAGGAGAGGATTCTCAGATTCCTCCATCTTGTGTCCGTATTACTCCTCTGATTTTAAGTCTTAAATAGTCCTTAATTCTATCCTCTCTTCCACAGTTCTGTTAATATTACACAACATAGGGACTCACTGGTCACTAATTTTCTTGCCTTCTGTCATTTCCGCTTGAGATCCATCATTCAAACAAAACGTAGACAATTCTGGGATGCTATTCTCCTGCCCCCTCCATCGGTTTTCCATTGCCTCTAAGATAAAATCCAACTTCTTAGCCTGACATGAGTCAGGGCCCTCCGTGATGTAGCACTGACTGCCGCTACAGCTTCACGTCCCCATGTTCCACTACGTCTACTCTGCTCTTGGGTTGGCCAAAATGTTGATTATGGATGTATGGAATGATTTTTTTTGGCCAATCCAACACAATACTGGGTTTCCCAGGTGGCGCTAGTGGTCAAGAACCCGCCTTCCAATGAAGGGTACGTGTAAGACATGCTGGTTCGATCCTGGGTCAGGAAGATCCCCTGGAGGACGGCATGGCAACCCACTCTAGTATTCTTGGACAGAGGAGTCTGGCGGGCCGCAGTCCACAGGGTCTCACAGAGTCGGACCTGACTGAAGCACTTAGCGCGGCATGGCAACACAATACTACCGGAGAGCTTTCTTCAATATATACTATGAGCTTCACCCTTTGTGTCTTTCTCTTCACTATTCCGTCTTCTTGGGATGCCTTATGCCCTCTTTTTCTTTTTCTTCTGTCTCTGTTTTGTCTTTAGAAAATCTCAAGCACCATTTACTCCAGGAAACCTTCCTTTGATTCCTTAATTGAATTAGACACCCTCTTTTTGTGTTTTCCAAGCATTCTAGGCATATTGCTCTTATTATGTACTTCAACTATTTGTTTTATGACCTCTTTGAATCATAAGAAATAAGGACATGAACTGAATATTATTCATTTTTGTTTCCCTAGGATTTAGCATAGTAGCTCAGTATGAACATAGCAATGTTGAAGTGAACTGCCGAAAATTTAAAAAAAAAAAAAGGTTTTGAGTATCATTAGGAAAAATGTACTCTTGCCTGGAAAATCCCATGGATGGCGGAGCCTGGTAGGTTGCAGTCCACGGGGTCGTTAAGAGTCGGACACGACTGAGTGACTTCACTTTCCCTTTTCACTTTCATGCACTGGAGAAGGAAATGGCAAGCGACTCCAGTGTTCTTGCCTGGAGAATCCCAGGGACGGGGGAGCCTGGTGGGCTGCCGTCTATGGGGTCACACAGAGTCGGACACAACTGACGCAACTTAGCAGCAGCAGCAGGAAAAATGGAGAATACATTTGTTGGAACATTTTTCATATATATATGTGTGTATAAGATGTACATATATATAAATGTATACGTATATATGTGTTTCATTTATCTGTGTATATGAAACACTGCAATGTACCATGGCGACACTACCAGGAAGAAAGGCATCTTGTTTGGTTGCCCTGTAGATTCTCTCTGTAGTTCTGGATTTCCTATTGACAAGCAGATAACGGAGTTATTCCTTATAGTTAGGTGAGGCTGTGATAGAAAGAGATGGATTCCAAGAGAACAGTGGTCCTTGCGTGACTTACTGGGATCAGGATTTACATCTGGTTTACATATCAGTTTACTCAAATATTCCTTAGGATTGAGATAAGTTTTCAATTAAAAGAGCCGTAAAGATTGTCTAGTTTACCGTCTCATCTGACTGACGATTCTGCCAAACACAGTTTGGCAGTTATCAGGCCTTGATTAAATTCTAATTTATTTCTTTTGTCCTTTTGTATGTAATGAGAATGCTATGGTGACATCAGTTTAAAGTCAACTGCTTTGGTCTTGAGTCACATGGTTTCTTCCAGGCAAAGGTAAAAAGCAAAGTGCTTTTGATTTTTAGTGCACTCCTCTCTTATATTACAATTTTAATATTTTTTAAAAAAAATCCCACAGATGAAACATTATCTTATAAATATAGTTGCTAGTGTACACTAAGGGGCTTCCCATGTAGCTTAGTTGGTAAAGAATCTGCCTTGCAGTACAGGAGACCTGGGTTCAATCCCTGGGTTGGGAAGATCCCCTGGAGAAGGAAATGGAAACCCTCTCCAGTATCCTTGCCTGAAAAATCTCATGGACACAGAAACCTGGTGAGCTGCAGTCCATGGGGTCACAAAGAGTCAGGCACAGATGAGCGACTAACACTTACTTACTTAGGGTACATAATCTCTAATCTTGGCAGCTTCAGCTACAAATTCTCATATTTTGAGAGGCCTATTAAAGTCTGTCCTTCATCTGCTCATCTATAACAAATGTAACATGTTTGAGGTGCTATTTACTTTTTCTTTGAAAAATAATTGTCTAGTATATCTTTATTGGCTAAATGTCCTTGGTATACCCAACATTTTTTTAAACAGGCTGAGAGAATAAAGAGATGATGGTGGCACTCTCAAGTATTGAACCAAGAAGGGCATCTAGCTAACCTTTGTTTCATTGTTTTAACATCAAAAACTTGAAATGTTCATAAGGATATATTTAAGAGTGCATAAAAATATCTGTTCTCTTAATTGTTGGCCTAGTTGAGGGGATTTAGAGAGAAGTATGAGATAGTATTTAATAATTTAGTAGGATTAAAACTAAATTATATTATGAATAGCTCTTATCCCATTATGAGACATGTGATAGTTATCCTGGAGAGAGAGCCTTTTGAGGTTATCGAGTTCAGGAGCACACAGTGAAAGAAATGTGTTGGAAGGACAGCCTGGTGAGGACAGACTGGGGATTGCCTTATCCCTTTTTTCTACGCCATTCTCAAGGCCTTTGTGGAACTTCGCTTGTTTACTGGTACTTTAGCAGAGTAATAAGCAGTTTTCATAACTTTTCCCTTTTCTTCCACTCAGTTTTATAATGTGACTTTCTTTCAACCTGCTTGACTACTCCTTTTGTGTTTCTCTAGTCCTACGTGACCTTTCTCAAAGGTGAGTGGAGTGAAAGTCGCTCAGTCGTGTCCGACTCTTTGCGACCCCATGGACTATACAGTCTGTGGAATTCTCCAGACCAGAATACTGAAATGGGTAGCCTTTCTCTTCTCCAGGGGATCTTCCCATCCCAGGGATCAAACCCCAGTTTCCCCCATTGCAGTTGGATTCCTTATCAGCTGAGCCACAAGGGAAGCCCTTCTTGTTATTCTCTGCTGCTGCTGCAAAGCACTTCAGTAGTGTCCGACTCTGTGTGACCCCATAAATGACAGCTCACCAGGCTCCCCCTTCCCTGGGATTCTCCAGGCAAGAACACTGGAGTGGGTTGCCATTTCCTTCTCCAATGCATGAAAGTGAAAAGTGAAAGTGAAGTCACTCAGTCGTGTTCGACTCTTGGAGACCCCATGGACTGCAGCCTACCAGGCTCCTCCATCCATGGGCTTTGCCAGGCAAGAGTACTGGAGTGGGGTGCCATTGCCTTCTCCAGATAGCTTCTAAGATGACTTTAATAAGTGATGGTACAAAGTTTAAAGAAAAAAAAACCTCAATGACCATTAAACTGTCATACATTGAGTATATTGTGTGATTCCATGGGAAACTTTTTCAGATTGCTTCATAGTTGGAGGGAATGACACAATCCAATGCTATCAAATAAAGGTGAGGGGAAATATGGAACTGAGGGTGTTTTACTATCTCTTCTTTTACAAGGGAAAATAAATTCTACTTATATAATACTGCTATTTTTCTTCCACTCTCAAAGGCTTATGACTAGAAATTTTGCTGTGTCCATAGGTAGTATTTATCAGTAAACACAATCAAATGCCTCCCCTTTCTTGTTTTGAGATTGATTGCTTGAGCATCTCCTGTTCTTTAGAGGCACTCCTGAGGCATTTCAGCTTCCTCTCTTGCTTCCTACCTTATAGTTTTATATATTTTTTTCCATAACATATTTCAAAGCTTCCCTAACATTTATTTCTGTTGCTTTACTGAGTTTGTATCAGGCAGAGGCATGCCCTATGGAAAATAATTAACTTGCCAAATACATCATTTATCTTGAGCTTTTAAAGGAAGCGTTCTTAGGGGATTTCCAGTGATTTATTTCAAACTCTAATTCAATTTATGATTGACCCTTTCTAGATCAGAGGTCACATACAGGCAAACTATGGTCCAAATATGGCCCAAAGACATAGTTTATTTGGTCTTAAACATGTTATAAACCTTTGAATAAATTGCTAATATTTTACAGTTGAGGGATTTCACATTTAAAAAACTTACTAACCTTCTTGAAAAATTAGAATATCTGGTAGCAGTGAATCTGCAGGCCCATGTGGGCATTGATTGGTTAGGACTGGTGATTTTAGAGTATGAGCTCTCTCATTATTCACAAATCCCTGTCCTATTTTATCTCCATTTATATTCTTTCTTATCCCAGTAGATTTTTTTAACTGGTCTGTGGTCTAGATTAGTGCTCCTTAAACTTTAATTTCCATGAGAATCACCTGGGAATCTTACTAAAATTCAGGGAGCCATTCAGAAGTGGATGGAGCCTGCAAGCCTGCATTTCTGACAGTGTCCCTGTTATGTCGTCATTGCCATCTCAGGACATTTTGGGTAGGAAGTTCCAGATCAGTGGTCCTCAAAGTGCAGTTTTTGACCAGAAGCATCACCATCTAACCAAACCAAGGACTCTGGAAGTTGTGCCTAGCAGTTGGTTTTGTGAAACTCTCCTGGTGACTCTGTGTGCATGCTAAGTTGCTTCAGTTGTGTCTGACTCTGTGCAACCCTATGGACTGAAGCTCCCCAGGCTCCACTGTCCATGGGATTCTCCAGGCAAGAATACTGGAGTGGATTGCCATGCCTTCCTCCAGGGGATCTTCCTAACCCAGGGATCAAACTCGAGTCTCATGTCTCCTGCGTTGGCAAGCGGGCTCTTTACCACCGGTGCCACCTGTGAAGCCCCCTGGTGACTTGAATGCACGCTAAAATTTGAGAATCACTGTTCTAGTTTATCTTAGGTAAGAACACTGTAAATCATCTAAGTTGGAGGTTTGAAACCTTGGCTGAACATGAGAAATCATTTTGGGAACTTCCAAAAAGATTGATCTATGAGCCCCACCCTAGAGATTCATACAGAATTGGTCTGGGGTTGACACCCAGCCTTTAATATTTCCAAAGCTCCTCAGTGGATTCTAACGTACAGCAGAGCTGAGACTTATGCTAAGTAAAGAGACTTTCTTGGCACATTACCTGTGCCAATATTCTTGTCGGAAAAATATTTATAACTTCAACTCTCTTAAATCCATTTGCTCTTTGCTCTGTTCTATGTATGGGCTTCCCAGATGCTCAGTGGTAAAGAATCTGCCTGCCAATGCAGGAGACCTGAGTTTGACCCCTTGGTCAGGAGGACATCCTAGAAAAGGAAATGGCAACCCACTCCAGTATTCTTGCCTGGGAAATCCCACAGACAGAGAGAGGATCCTGGCAGGCTACAGTCTATGGGGTTGCTAAAGAGTCAGACATGACTTAGTAACTAAACAACAAAACAAGAAACAAAAAAGCAATGTCCTTTGTACAGCAAAGCGTTTGTTCTCATTATGTTCTTAACGATCACTGGGTCATTTAAACAAATATGGTGTTGCAGGGGAACAAACCTTTACCACCTCAAAAGGTGTTGCTTTGGCTTGCGAATTATTTTGGGTTGTATGTTTTTAAGAGATAAAAGTCTCAGGAAGAGCTTTTACTACTTATTCTTAACTGCCTAAAAGAATTTAGGTAAAAAACCTGTTCCTGGAAGAACTATCATCACAAATAAGTAAAGTATGTTATGAACTAGGTGATAGACTGGGGGAAACTTAACAAGACCTGCTTGATCAAATTCGGCACTGTGTCCCACTGTCTCTGTATGGCCCAGCAAACACTTGTTTAACAAGTGTGTTAGTGGCTCAGTCGTGTCTGACTGTGACTCCATGGACTATAGCTCACCAGGCCCCTCTGTCCATGGAATTCTCCAGGCAAGAGTAATGGACTGGGTTGCCATTCCTTCTCCAGGGGATCTTCCTGACCCAGGGATCGAACCTGGGTCTCCCACATGGCAGGCAGATTCTTTACCATCTGAGCCACCAGAAAAGCCCCTTGTTTACCAAACATTCACTCCTTTTTATGTAAGTTTCATGTAAGTTACCCTCTTCTCCTTCTGCCAGATGGTATGCAACATTCAATTGTCTAAATTGCTCTCCGGTCTCATAGTCTTATGCTGCTACTGCTAAGTCGCTTCAATCGTGTCCGACTCTGTGCGACCCCATAGATGGCAGCCCACCAGGCTCCCCCGTCCCTGGGATTCTCCAGGCAAGAACACTGGAGTGGGTTGCCATTTCTTTCTCCAATGCATGAAAATGGAAAGTGAAAAGTGAAAGTGAAGTCGCTCAGTCGTGTCTGACTCTTAGTGACCGCATGGACTGCAGCCCACCAAGCTCCTCCATCCATGGGATTTTCCAGGCAAGAGTACTGGAGTGGGGTGCCATTGTGGAACCCCCATAAGTATGTTAAATTTTATTTTCTCCTATTAATCTATTTCATGTCAATTTAATTCATAGATGAGCCAGAAGAACCTAGAAGGGGAGAGGAAAGTTTTTTTCCTCACCTACGGTAGTTTCACAAATCATCTCTTCACAAGTGGACTTATTATTTTTAAAGCCTGTCTCACTGTCTCCTTGCAGAGTACATTAGACTTCTGAGCTCTATGAATCAGGAAACATTTCTTGTTAATGATGTTGACACAACTTAATAGATTAGGTTGTACATCACACAACTCTAGAAGTGCACCCTTCATGTTTGGAGCCATCATAGATTTGTAGATTTATTAAAGCTGTTTTCTGGCACATGGCAGTATGATGCCTTGGGAAGAGGTGACTTTTTATAATTTGTATAGTGATGTCCTTTGAGTTAGCAGTAGTGCTGTATTTGGTCTAACAAATTGTTCTTTTCAGTCATTAAGTTGTGTCTGACTCTTTGGGACCCTATGGACAGCAGCACGCCCATCTAACAAATAAGACCACTAAAAAGTCATAATAAAACAGATTGCCCTCAACTGAAAAACATTCTGAATAATCAGTCACTTGGCAAATAAGCATTGGGTCAGTTTAGTATCCATGTTAAACAGTTAATATGTTCTCATTAACGTCCATAACAGAGAAGACAATGGCACCCACTCCAGTACTCTTGCCTGAAGAATCCCATGGACAGAGGAGCCTGATGGGCTCCAGTCCATGGGGTCGCTGGGAGTCGGGCATGACTGAGCAACTTCACTTTCACTTTTCACTTTCATGCATTGAGAGGGAAATGGCAACCCACTCCAGTGTTCTTGCCTGGAGAATCCCAGGAACGGGGGAGCCTGGTGGGCTGCCGTCTGTGGGGTCGCACAGAGTCGGACACGACTGAAGCAACTTAGCAGCAGCAGCAGTCTCCATAAACTTAGGGTGAGTGTTCCAATATAAGTTTATTTGAAAGTCAGATCCTAAGACCTAATTCATTTGACTAACTTTGCTTATTTTTAAAAGTTGTGCCTATTATGTACTGTGTTCTCAATTATGGCATTATTAAGACATAATACATCTCAGAGGAAGCAAAGAGCTATTGTCAGCTAGCCTACTGAATTGAATGATAGCCTTATAGAAAGCAATCTAGAAAAGAAAAAAAAAAGTAAAGAAAAAGACATATTATCAACTAGTCATTTTGTTTGCCTTTGGAGAAAATGGAAATTTTTTATTTTTGCTTTTTCTGACTGTATGTATGTATAGAAGAAGCAACAGAATAACCTAAGCTAACTCTGCAAATATTGATAGAATGAATCCTTTGCCTTTGGGCTTAGAGTGAAAGTGACTGTCTTGTAATGTCACTTTACTACCTGCTGTTCCATTCCGACAGAGTGGAAATGAAATATTTGTATATTGTACCAGTCAGTACCTTGCCATATATATTTTCCTAATTTGGGAATGTCAACAAAGTGGTTTGCATCTGATATCAAGTTTTCCCTTTTCTTGAAAGATTAAAATTCATTTGTTCTTGTTATAGGGTGTTTGTATATGGGAGAGCAGGTTGATGTTTTTCATTAACACCAGGTACTATGCCATAATAAGGAATGCCAACTCTCAGCTGACAACAAAATTATGTTTAAAATAGAGACCTAACTGTATCTTTCCACAAACTTGTTGGCATGTAAGCAAAGGCATTTAGCTCAGGTTTACTTAGAGTCCTATGACTATACAGTTCTATGAGGGGGTCAAACATTTGTGGAAATCAGCACTGATAGTCCATAATAAAATCCATAAATAAATGTTTATTTTATGTCTCACTAGATATTAGCAGAAGTCCGTGTAATCTGAGATTTCAACATTTTCTTCCCCCTGCATTGCAGAACACACTGCCTTTATTTTTTTTTTTTTTCAAAATGCTTTTTAAAACAATAGACTTTAGTTCAGACTGCTACTTAGGAATTAAAAACATAGGCTATGGTAAGCATCGTGTTTTTACTATTTCATAGCTTTGGGTGCTAATCCCTATTACTTTACACTTATTATTTGCCTTTAATTGAGTTCTATTTCCATCAACCGAAAAATAGAAGAGGATGCAGCATAGAGTAGAGAGAGACTAATGACATGAATTCTGAAGCCAGGCAACCTAAGTTTTAAATGCTGGAATGATTTAAATAAGTGTATGCTGTTAAGAGAAACTTTTGTGTCACTTTTTCATTACTAGCAAAAATGGGGTTTCAAGGTTAGTATTATGAAAATAATTTGTTCTTTTTGTGCTACAAAACTATTTTCTGTTTCTCTGCCTTGTTCTCCTTTCTCATTCTCCCCCTTCCCATTACTTGGATTTATAATTGTGGTTAATGGAATACCATAATTCTATTCATTACCCATTCATTCAATTAGCAAGCATAGTCTATGCCTTTTTGGTGGGTTTCTTATCTTTAATATTTATTAGTTAAAAAGTACTGTCTGTTTTCTCTGACACACCTCTGTATTTTAGTTAGGATTCTATTATTTAGAAACAGGCTTTCTGTTTTTATTTTCCCTCCATCTAAAGCAATGATTTCAACCTTTGTGCATTAGGGTCATTTAAAGAGTAAGAAGGCTGAGTTCCCTCCTTAGAACAATTTGGAGTCTTGGGAGAAGCATAAGGCATAATATTTTTATTAAAGTTTTCCTAGGTGACTCAAATATATAAAAGTATTTGAGGTCTTCAGTTCTAAATGCTCCTTACAAAATGTGATTGCCTGACCAGCAGCATCACCTGGGAACTTGTTAGGAAGACAAATTAAAGCTCCACCCCACTGTGGGCTTTGGACCCAGAAATATATAGTCCAACTAGCCCTCCAGGTGATTCACATGAATGATCAAATTGGAGAATTACTCCTTTATGACAGAAGTTTATTCTTTTTCTTTTTCCTGGTTGTGCACCACTTCTGTGAATATTTCCATTATGTTCGTCCCTACTTGGCTATATGTATTTAATTTTGAATTAGTCCACATAATACTTTGAGTAGCTAAATTTCAAAGTGCAATATACACCTCAAGTGAAGTTCAAAATGAAGTTCGTTGTTAATGAGAATGTTAAGCACTTAGAAACTGACTGGCCCTTAGTGTGTGCTCAGAAACAGTAGTTCCTCTTACTTAGAACTGAACTGTCAGCCCTATCAGTTTTTGTTGTTGTTGTCTTCGTATTATTAATATGAACCTCAATCTATTATTATTTTGTAGGTGTATTTTTAAATCATCTGTTTATTTTCTGAGGGTTGGTTTATGACAGAAGTCATAATTTCACTAGATAATATAATCCATAAATCCATTTAACTAGATACACTGGGTAATATAATCCATAAATCCATTTGACTGGGTGCTTCTGTACTGCCACATGCCCTTGAAAATAAACTAATGAGATGGATAGTTGTTGTTATGATGTCTATGTAACTTCTGCTCTCTTTCGACGGACTTTGATAATTCAGCCAGGTGAGAGTATCTGCATCAGACAAACCTAAATACAAATAAAAGTTCTAGTTTATTTTCATACCTTCATAGGTGGTCTCATACAACCCCTGAGGGAAAGCAACGTATCTTAGATTTGTTCTCAAATTTTAAGGTATACATGAATCATTTGATGATCTTATGAAAATGCATATTAGGATTCACTAGATCTGGAGCTGGCCTTGAGATTCTGCTGACAATTGCATTAATTATAGGAACATATCTGGTAGTCAACAACTGATAAAACTCGAGGTGTGACGGAGATCAGGAGAGTAGTAAAACTGACTACAAACTTAGAGTTACTATCACATCAGATCAGATCAGTAGCTCAGTCGTGTCCGACTCTTTGCGACCCCATGAATCGCAGCACGCCAGGCCTCCCTGTCCATCACCAACTCCTGGAGTTCGCTCAGACTCAAGTCCATCGAGTCAGTGATGCCATCCACCCATCTCATCCTCTGTCATCCCCTTCTCCTCCTGCCCCCAATCCCTCCCAGCATCAGAGTCTTTTCCAATGAGTAAACTCTTCACACGAGGTGGCCAAAGTACTAGAGTTTCAGCTTTAGCATCAGTCCTTCCAAAGAAATTCCAGGGCTGATCTCCTTCAAAATGGACTGGTTGGATCTCCTTGCAGTCCAAGGGACTCTCAAGAGTCTTCTCCGACATCATAGTTCAAAAGCATCAATTCTTCGGCGCTCAGCCTTCTTCACAGTCCAACTCTCACATCCATACATGACCACAGGAAAAACCATAGCCTTGACTAGACGAACCTTTGTTGGCAAAGTAATGTCTCTGCTTTTGAATATGCTATCTAGGTTGGTCATAACTTTCCTTCCAAGGAGTAAGTGTCTTTTAATTTCATGGCTGCAGTCACCATATATATATATATATTTATCTCTGTATTGCGAAGATACTCCTAAATGTTCATTTTGATTTTCTTGGTATTTTATTTGTTATTTTTAAAGTAGAGAAGTGCTTTACAATAGAACAGACTTACTTGCTTTTTAGTAAATGTGGCCAGGATTGTGTTTTTGTTAACTTTAAGCCATTATCATGACAAATGCGAGGCCCAGGCCCACGCCCTGCAACTGGAGAGTAGCCCCCAGTCCCAGCAACTAGAGAAAAGCCCATATACAAGGATGGCCATTGTGGTCATGCACAGTTGCTTCTGACTCTTTGTGAGGCTCTTCTGTCCATGGAGTGAGTTGCCATTTCCTTCTCCAGGGGATCTTCCCCAACCCAGGGATCAAACCCCCCGCTCCGGCATCTCCTATACTGGCAGGCAGATTTTTTACCGCTGAGCCACCTGGGAAGCCTGAGTTAGTGTCTCTGTTTCGCTAATTTGGAGACCAGGGCTTCCCAGGTGGCTCAGTGGTAAAGACTGCACCTGCCAAGCAGGAGACACGGCCTTGATTCTTGGGTCTGGTAACCCACTCCAGTGGACAGAGGAATCCAGTGGGGTACAGTCCATGGGGTCGCAAAGAGCCAGAAACGACTGATGACTAAACAATTGTTGACTATTATTTGGTAAAGAATCTGCCTGCAATGCGGGAGACCTAGGTTTGATCCCAGGATTGTGAAGATCCCCTGGAGGAGGGCATGGCAACCCACTCGAGTATTCTTGCCTGGAGAATCCCCATGGATGGGGAGCCTGGTGGGCTACAGTCCACGGGGTCACAGAGAGTTGGACGTGGCAGCGACTAAGCACAACACAGCACATGATTAAAACTGACCCCTGGGGACAAAAATCAAAATACCTCCATCAGCTTGAAGTTACATAGGATGAGATAAAAAGCGGTCTACATCTAGCATGAATTTGGAATGATAAACTCATAAAATTCAATGAATTCATCAAACTTCAGCTAATTTCTATAAATGTATATACATGTATTATAGTGTATATATGTGTTTTTGTAATATTATATAGTATGTACACTTAGGTACACTTGGTATGTATATTTATATAGATGCACATATCATTATATAATAAATACTTATACAAACATATATACACATACACACATACATACATACACACACATACATAATGCACTGAGATCCAGAGTGGTGGATACAAGTTCCTTGCGCGAGTTAGCTCTTAGAGCGTCCCAAACGCTTTGTAGCATTTTCTGCTCAAGCTGTAAGGTGGTCAGGCTGTAAGGATGCCATCCCCTACCCAGGATTTAGTGCAGCATTCCGCAGAAAGTCAGCTTTCATTTTAATAATGATTCATTTAATAATGAGACAGGTTCCAAGACACAAGTGTAGAATTTGCATAGTGCTTTAGGACAAGAAGAAGCAAAAATAATGAGAAGGGTGTTACCATTGTCTTCATGATGGTCTCCTTGCTGCAAGTATGCGGTGATCAGTTCCATGTCATGTTGAGCTGTAGAACCCTCACGCTCTATTAACTGTAATGTCAGGAAAACTGCTTCTGGCAACTTCCCATCTTATCAGTTCCCTGAGTATTTACATTAGAAGCCACATTTTTATGATGGATACAAAAAAATCCCCTTTTCTCAGCTTTTCCCCATTAGGCATACAAAATATTTTTCTTCCTAGAAAATACACTCTGGGAATACAACTTAATGATGCCAATTAGATACTGGAGCTTGGAGAAGTAAAGGATTCAATTCAATCTCTGACTCATTATTAGTTCTTCCTGTATTTCATTTCTGGATCTAATGTAAATTGAGTTAGGGAATATTTGGAACACTAGTAATGGGTTTTGAAAAAAAAATCATCGATTAGAAGCTCTCAGAAACTCTTCTATAGAAAAATTTGGATACGGTGGTTTCTTTATATTCTCAGAAGATATTTATAACAAAGCATCAGATAATTTTGGTAATGAAATACATGGGTCATATTTTGATCAATACCTCCCATCTGATACATAATTCAGGCTGAATGGGACATGGCATTATTTTTCTTCGTGGCATTGAGTGACTCGATGCTATTTCAAATGGTAGATCTATAGGTTTGGATTATATGAAGATAAAGTCTTTCAGTAACACACTAAGTTCTAAACTGATACAGTTCTACTTTAGTCCTCTTAAAGGGAAATTACCTTTGAATTAATGTTAAAATTTAGTAAAGTAGCACAGTGTCACTGGGTTTTCTGTTTCTATAATTGTTCTATTTTTGAACTCTATTTTCTTTTTTCTCTCTGTCTTCATTACCCCAAACATTTCCCTTAGGAACCTTTAAAATTCACAGTCAATTTTGGAATCTCCTGTTTATACTACTAGCTCTCTGAAAATTTATCCATTGTTTAAATGCCAGTTAATATCAGATAATACTTTGTATCACAAAGAGAAGTGATTTAAACAAAAAGAAATCAACAACTATTGGGCTTCACTGATTTTTTTTCCTCGGGTGCTTCACCAAGTATTTGATTTTTTTACTTGAAAATAATGCGAGACACTTTTAAGCTATAAGCATCCAACACTGGTTCCTTTGAATTATATATTTGCATTTTTCTATTGAAAAGTGTGCCTATTACTGGTACAGCTTATGCTAAGAGGAATTGGCCTTAAGGCTCAATGAATCTTTGTTTCCACTTTACCAAACTTACATAAATAATTTCTTTTAGGAATAACCACTCTGTCCTCAGACTGTCTGAAGTGCATATGAATTTGGAAATCTATTTTACTGACAACTCCAAGTTTCAAGAGTTAAGAATGCTCATTTATAAATAGTACTATTTTTATTCTCTCTTCTGCTGGAAATGTGAATCTGTCAATTAAAGAGTGTCAAAGAGCTATCTAAAACTCTAAAATGATTCCCAGTTACCTCAGACTTTGAAATAGAAAAGACTCCTGAGTTCCATGCTGTGGGATGGGCCCAGTCCAGCAACTAACACTTATGAGACAGCCCCTAACAGAGGGTTGTTTTTTTCCCTGCCTTGGGTGATGATGCTAACACATACAATTAGAGTTTGTATTGGATCTATGTAAAAGATTTTGTAATTCAGTGAGAAAATCGATTGAAAATGATATGAAATGGCTAGCATTCTTTGAAAACATGAATTAATATATAACCACTTCAGTGTATAATATCTGTGTTTTACAAATATCCCTAAGGTATTCTTTGATGCTATGGACTCTTGCCTCCTTTTTGGGGGGATCACTGCTGGAATGGTGTGACGTCACCCTTCTGGCATCTCCTCACCTCTTATGACACTGCCTGTTAGTATCCTTTGTGGGCCTGCTCCATTCTCCCCCTTCCTCTGCCTGTTTCTTAAGTCAGAGTGCTCCTCAGACATCTTTGTCCTTCTCTATGCTCACCATGAGTCATAGTCTGCAATACACATTAGTGACTTCTTAACCTGCTCCCCAGCCCACACAGCCCTCTGTATCCAGCCTCTTACTGAATTTCTGTATTTGGATGCTCCAGAGAATCTCAAACTCAGCATGTCCTAAACAGGATCTGTCACTGTATACGTCAGCTGTATTGTCCTAGGTTTTGTTTATTGAAAGTCCTTATTCTCTCTCACTTGTTAGCCTGAAATATACTTTCCCTCCAGCTAACTGAACAGATCTCATAATCGACTTTCTCTAGTAATAGTGATAAAGGTGATGATGATAATATTCTATTATCATCAGTGTCTTACTGATGCTGTGACAACTTACCACATCCTTGGTAGTTTGATCACTAAGTTGTGTCTGACTCTTTGTGACCCCATGAACTGTAGGCCATCAGGATCCTCTGTCCATGGGATTCCCAGGCAAGAATACTGGAGTGGGTTGCCATTTTCTTCTCCACAGGATCTTCCCCACCCTGTGATTGAACCTGTGTCTCCTGCGTTGCAGGTGGATTCTTTACCATATGAGCCACCAGGGAAGCTATCCATAGTGCTTTAAAACAGCACAAATTTATTACCTTATGGTTCTCTACATTGGCAAGTTGACACTGCTCTCACTTAAGGCTTTTCTTTAGGGGAGAATCTCTAAATTTTATCTTGCCATTTCCAATTTCTAGAAGCCCTTCACTCCTTGGCTTGTGACCCACTCCATCTTCCAGACCAACAGTAGGCTCCAGAGTCTCTCTCATTTCCTCACTCTGACACAGACTCTTCTGCCTCTGGCTTTCACTTTTCAGGACACTTGTGATTATATTGAGTCCACCTGGATAATCCAGGATTCTCTTCCATTTTAAGGTCAGCTGATTAGCAACCTTAATTCCATTCGTGCCCTTAATTCCTCTTTGCCAAATAATGTAATACATTCACAGGTTCTGGGAATGGAGGAATGGACATCTTTGGAGGGGCATATTCCTGTCTACCCCAATATTGATAACTTACCACCTGCTAGGTACTGTTCCAAGTACCTCACATGTCTTAACTCACATTGTTGTCAAGAACTGTAAAGAGTCTGAGGTTTTTATCTTATCCCGTTTGCAAGCTTGACAAGTCAGTCTGCTGTTGTTTCATGAAAGTAGACAGAAGACAGGAAACCCTGAAATTATAGACAATAAAACTTTATTGCTCTAGCTATAACAGTAGCCAGAGTATCAGAATTTTGTGCCAGTTCCCTGAACCCCAATTCCCAAGAGGAACATTAAAGAGGCCCAGAGTTCCTCACCTACTATATGATCCATTGCATTGCAGTCTCCTTAGATGAGGAACTGTAAGCCTCAGAAATCTAGTTATTTTATAAATCATGGTATATACTCCTGTCCTTTGCTTTTGAGAGGGCACTATCTCTGTTTGGCTACACAGATATCTTTAAAAAGTAGTTTGGAACAAAAGCCAGTTGCTATCTATGATTTTTAAGATATACAGCAATGTGAGAGATGCTTGAGAGTTGTGGTCCAACAGTCGCCCTCACAGTAACTCTGTGAAAGAGTTGCAGGTATGGTAATCAGTTTTCAGGTAAGGAAAACGAGGAGCAGAAATGATAAATAACAAGCCTGTTAGGTAGCAGGACTGAGTTTTGACCCTAGACTACCTGGCTTCGGAGCCCGTGTTCTTAGTCTCTCTTCTATGTTGCCTATATTATATCATATCCTCATGTTAGCACATGTATTATACTGCAGTTTCCTTCATGCATGTCTATGATATATTGATACTTTTAAACTTATTTGTATTCCCGATTGGTTTTTCAGCTCCATAGGTTTTACTGGGACTGTGTCTTTATTGTTCAAGGTTTAAATATCCAATGTCCAGATCAGTCTGGCTCGTGTTAGGTAATGAATAAATGTTTTAGAGACAAAGAAATACTATATATGAAACCATCATATAAAGGAACCTTACTTACCACCTACATTCTCTTAGATAGCACCAAATCTTTGTTGTGTAACAAGCATTAGTCAACTTGGCCTGTCACCAAATGATGGTGTTAGGAATCATTTAGTGTGTTTTTGATGTTTCTGCCTAATCATGTCCATTAAAGTAAAGACCATGAGTTTCAAAAGTGCTTGAAAGAAGATACAAAATATGAAATGAAAGTAGAGCTAATTTTAAAAATTAAATGGGTAAGAAAATGACAAACATTTCTTATGCATATGGGATAAGTCCTTTGGCATAAAAATTCTTTTTCGGGGAAAAAGGGAATTAGGCAAAACTTGACAAGTGTTCCTCCTTTGCAGTTGACAGTAATCAGTAAGTGTCGAGGAAAAGTGATTGCAGAGATGAAAAAAAAAAAAAAGTCTTTTGAGTGTGTGGTAGGAAGATCAGCAAAAACACTGACTGCATATTATGGCCTAATGCTAATTCAGTAGAATGCTAGGAGTTTGAGAACTTAAATGGTAGGCTTGCAAGTACAAGTGATACTGATGAAAATTTTGTTACAGGCTAAAATATGTAGCTGAAACTAGTCTTTTTTGATGGAAATATGCACGAAGTCCATCAGCAGAAAGTAAGCTTTGTTTTAAAGTTTTGAAGTACTGATTCACACTTTTTAAAAAAAATTTTCACTGAAGTATAGTTGGTTTACAATGTTGTGTTAGTTCTGAGTGTATAGCAATGTGAATCAGTTATATAAATACATATACCCACTCTTTTTTAGATTCTTTTCCTGTGTAGGCCTAAATTTGGTGGGAACGTATCCAGGAATAGCAAAGCTTAAAGTCCTCTTTGTCAAATGAATTTAAAAACGTGTATACCTGTGGCTGATTCATGTTGATATATGGCAAAACCAATACAATATTGTAAAGTTAAAAAAAAAAAAAAGAACAGCTAATCACCAGAATTAATAACAGTTTCATGCAACACTTGAATATTCAATGTATGAAAAAGCACACATTGGGATTTACTTGGAATTCCAAAGTAGTTACAGCAATAAAGTTGAAGATGAAATTTAAAAAAAGAAAAAAAAAACAAATAAAAACAACTATTCAGAACTTAATCAGTTGCTGAGTAAAAAAAAGAAAAAAAATCTTCGGAATATGTACTTGAAGCAAGAAATGTTTTTTTTCATTTTATAAATACCAGTAATAGATGACTTCTATGAATTTTATCTTATTAATGCTTCTTTTTCAAATGTAATTTATATTTATACTAGTCACATATGGTAATTGTCAGAGCAAGGAGTTTTATTTTTTAATACAGAAACTTCAATGCTTATGTAAATAGTATCTTCAAGTGCCAGTAATGACATAATAAAAACACCACTGTTTTTAACCTGTTAAACCTTTAAATCTTCAAATTTAGAGTCCTTCAATAATAAAGTGGGAGTGTCCTATGACTTTTTTTTTTTAAAGCTTGTTCTTAGGTGGGTTCTGTATTGCTTTACATCATAAACTATTTTCAATTCAGAAATCAGAATGCCTAACATAACACGTTAGCCAACACTGCATCTTTGTTCAAAGACAAAGTTAGGCCTGTCATGCATCAGATTCCCTAAGGTGAGGACAGACTGGTTAGATCCCAAATAGTGATGGCATTGATTTATCATGTGTTGTGCTTAGGACTAAGTGCTTTACATGGACCATCTCATTTACTCTTCACAACAACCTGCAAGGCTAGTACATTAATATCCTCACTTTATCTATGAGGAGATAGAAGCCGAGAGAGATTGAACAATTTATTTGAAGTTTCATAGCCAGTAAGTGTTAGACCTAGATCATAATTAGTGTGGACTCTAAAGCTCCAACTTTTAACTGTTATGTCTACTGACCTCTCCCAAGAAGGCTTAGGCTGCAGAGCTGGAAAGGCAACTGGGGCTGTGATGGAGATGCTGCTGAGGACACAGTGTGGAAGACAGCGCTGACGGTGAAATTTAAGGATGGGAAGGAAATAGAAGGGGGAGTTAGTTCAGAAGCCTGGGGACTTGACAGCAGGATAGATTTGGGGTAGAAGAACCAGGACAAAGTTCACAATGCATCTGTAATCTAGGGGAAGTGCCTCTGAGTGATACTCAGCAGAGAAGCTGAAAGGAGCAGAAGAGCACTTCACATAGCAAAGAGTGAAACCAAGGAACTGATAACCAGAAGTGCAGAATTTGATCTTCTTTCTCCAATAGGAACTGGTTATGGTTACGTATCTGCTTTGCAACATCAGGCAAGACTAGTTGTAAGCTATATTCAGCATTACTTGTCATCAGAAAGGAAAGACTCTGGATGACAAACTCTGTTGATCAATTTGAGATCAGAATCTGACCTGACTGTGGTAGGGAGGAGAGGCCTGATATAGCCCATTGTTTTTTTTTAGTAGTTATTTAATAATGTAGAATATATTAGAGTTTATTTCTAGTATATGAAGTTTCAGACCAGAACATTGCCACTAATGCTAGAGACTGGGCTTTGGTTTGCATGTATTATCAATATTAGACTCTGTTTTGTGATTCTTGGAACATTTCTACATGGTTTCAGGTTCTTAGTGTTGTGTTGTCAGGGTGCTGTGCTGTGCTTAGTTGCTTAGTTGTGTCTGACTCTTTGTGACCTCATGGACTGTAGCCCACCAGGCACCTCTGTCCATGGGGATTCTCTGGGTAAGAATAGTGGAGTGGGTTGCCATGCCCTCCTCCAGGGGTCTACCCAACCCAGGGATCAAACCCAAGTTTCCCATGTTGCAGGAGGATTCTTTACCATCTGAGCCATCTTGGAAGCCAAAGAATACCAGAGTCGGTAGCCTAACTCTTCTCCAGGGAATCTTCCCAACCCAGGAATCAAACAGGGTCTCCTGTATTGCAGGCAGATTCTTTACCAGCTGAGCTCTCAGGGACATCTGTGGTGGTGCATTTTTCATAGTGATTGACTTTCCCCAGAATCCAAAAGAGGAAGTTATAATACTTTCTAAAGGTTTGCGTACATGCGTGCTTAGTCGCTTGGGCTTCCCTGGTGGCACTAATGGTAAAGAATCTGCCTGCTAATGCAGGAGACTCAGAAGACAAGGTTCAGTCCCTGGGTTGGGAAGATTACCTGGAGGCATGGCAACCCACCCCAGTATTTATTCTTGGAAAAATTCCATAGACAAGAGGAGCCTGGCGGGCTGCAGTCCATGGGGTCTCAGAGTCAGACACGAATCAGTGACTGAGCATGCACAGCACGGACATGCTTTTCTGTCCATGGAATTTTTCATGGCAAGAATACTGGAGTGGCTTGCCATTTCTTCCTTCAGAGGACCCAGGGATCAAGCCTGCATCTCCTGTGTCTCCTGTATTGCATGTAGATTCTTTATCCACTGAGCCATCAGGGAAAAGCTTCTTAAGGTTTAAGCCAGATTAAAGTTGGGGCTGTCAAATAATATTCTACTACTAAGGTGCTTAGACATTTTCCCCTGGAAGTCAAAAAGAACTATGTATCTGGGTGTGGGGGTCATTACAGATGACTTTGCAATAGGGGAGGACACTCAAAGAAAACTAGTAGAATGGGTTAAAAAACACACACATAGATGGAAATCCTAGAACTCTGGTTTTCAAAAGTTAGAAGATGACAAGAAAATAAAACAAACAACAAAATACACCAACAACAAGAAACGCTAATTGGGGAAGTAGAGGAGAAACTACGACAGACCCTAATTCACAGTATAATTCTCAGCAATATCTAAGAAAAAACCCAGAGGTCTCCATATTTTGTAATTTTAGTGAGAGCTGTTTAAGCAGTGTTAAAAGTAAAAAGCAAATTCTAGTGCACTAAAGGGAGCAAGTAGAGAAAGCCAGATTTTTATGGTAATGTATGTAATCACTTTCACTACTATTATATGAATATTTGCTATCTGCCTATAGTTTTTAGGACTATAGTAATTAATTGGGAGCAGACGCCTATGCATAATTTTAGCCAGGATTTTTTTGAATTTCCAAGTAAATTAGACCCTGAAACATTTGAGTTTTCTTACTTCTAGTCTCAAGGCACATTAAAGAGTTGTGGTTGAACATTTTAATGGATATAACCTCATGACAAATTTATTTTGCAAAATTAAAACAATTTGAATAAATCTTATCTTCAAAGTTAAGCAATAGAGTATTTCAGTAACTGAAGATATATTTTTTAATTTATTATTTATTATTATTTTTAAAATCTGAAAATAAAATAAAATTTATATAAATTTATTTAAAATAAATAAAATTTATTTATATAAATGTATTTAAATAAAATAAATAAAATTTATTTATTTCTATAAATTTATAATAATTTTATTTATAATAAATTTTAAAATAAAAATTTTTATTAAAAAAATAAAAATTTTTAATGTTTGTCTGCACTAAGTCTTCGTTGAGGCACAGGCTTTTCGTTGCTGTGCTCAGGCTCTCTCTTGTTGCGGAGAGTGGGGGCTACTCTTCATTCCGCGTGCGAGTTTCTTGTGGAGGCTGCTCTTGCTGCGGAGTACAAGCTCCAGAGAGCACAGGCTCAGTACTTGTAGCACATGGGCTGAGTTGCTCTGAGGCATGTAGGATCTTAAGTTCCCAGACCAGGGATAGGGCCCATGTCCCCTCCTTTGGCAGGTGGATTCTTAACCACTGGACCACCAGGGAAGTCCCTGAAAATATATATTTTAGCAGCTTCGTTGAGGGATGGTGACATGCAGTATATGTGACATGCACATGTGTGAAGTGTACAGTTTGAAGTATTAAGATATGTATTACACCCATGAAATCATCACCATAATAAACCCATCCATCTCTTCTAAAAATTTCCTCTTTCTATTTTAATCCCTCTAATCTTTGTCCCCAGGCAAGTACTGATCTGTGTTTTGAAATTATAGATTAGTTTTCATTTTCTATATATAAATGACATGAATCATACAGCATATATTTTTTTCTTTCTTTTTACTCAGCATAACTATTTTGGGGTTCACCCATGTTGTAGCATGTATTGACAGTTCTTTCTTTTTATTGCCTGCTGCTGCTGCTGCTAAGTCGCTTCAGTCGTGTCCGACTCTGTGCAACCCCAGAGACGGCAGCCCACCAGGCTCCCCCGTCCCTGGGATTCTCCAGGCAAGAACACTGGAGTGGGTTGCCATTTCCTTCTCCAATGCATCAAAGTGAAAAGTGAAAGTGAAGTCGCTCAGTTGTGTCCAACTCTTAGCGACCCCATGGACTGCAGCCCACCAGGCTCCTCCATCCATGGGATTTTCCAGGCAAGAGTACTGGAGTGGGGTGCTACTGCCTTCTTTTATTGCCTAATAGTATTTTATTCTGTGGGTGCATCACACATTAGTCACTCACATATTGATGGACATTGGAAGTAAAACTGTTATGAACATTTGTGTACAAGTCTTTATGTGGATATATGCTTCCTGCAGATGTTCTGAAAATTTAGAACTATTTATGAGATAAAGATACGGAGCAGAATACGTGTGTACTCAGTTGCTTAGTCCTGTCTGACTCTTTTGCGACTCCATGGACTGTACCTGCCAGGTTCCTCTAATTTTCCAGGCAAGAATACTGGAGCAGGTTGCCATTTCCTTCTCTTGGGGATCTTCCTGAACCAAGGATCAAACCCATGTCTGCTACATCAGCAGGTGGATATTTTTTGCCACTGAGCCACCAGGGAATCCCTACAGAGCAGAAAGGTGCAAAGTGTCTCTCAGTAGTGCAGTAAAATCCAGGTTTCTCTGTACTTTGACATTGGGTTATTATGTCTGTAGAATAATCTCCTGCTCTGCCAGCCACAGACATGGTTCCCTGTATCAGTAATAAAGCCTGTGAGTGTCTGAGAAGCTGCCTTCTACTGCTGACCCTTCTGTGTTTCTCTTGCTTTCAGTCCCTTTGTCTGAATCTGACTCTGTTTGCTCAGGAATCCTTGTCTGGTTGAAGTCCAGCTTTGTCTCTCAGGTCCGACACCGCTGCCCTTAGACCTCTGGAAACTAATGAGTCACCGGTCTGCTTGGCTACCGATGCCTGAGGTCTTTGACACCAGCCTTCAGCTGCCCCACACGCTCAGGCTGCAGGTCAGACTGTGGCTGTGTGACTGCCCTCGGATGTACCTTCTTTATTCCAAACTTTTAGACTCTGCATCTGGCCTGTGTCTGGAGTCCTCGCTATGCCCTTTGAGCCAGTGCATATCCCAGTGTGCGGCCTGACTTGCTCACTTAATCCTGGGGACCTGAGTACCCCTGGCTCTTGGAAGTCTCCAGGGAACAGAAGTGACTCTCTTTTGCCACAGTCTTGTTCGTAAGTCCAGCTGTTCCTAGTAATGGCCCCAGACCTGCTACTGCTGTTGCCATCTGCTGGTGGCAGATGGAGTTGACACATAGTGTTCTGTTGCCTACTTTGCTCGTATTTAGGGGAGGCCTCAAAATAAAATCTCAAGCAGAAGTGTGTCTCTTTGCTCCATCCTTGCGCTCTGCACAGTTCTCACACCCGTGCTCTCCCTACCTGCCCTCAGCCACGTCAGCCTCACTCTGTTTGTCCAGTGTGCTGCTCTCATTCCCTCCTTAGGTCTGTGCAGCTTTTGTCCCCTCTTCTTAGAAAATGATACTTCCACATATCTTCAGACATGTGGCTTCTACCATTACTCACATCTCAAGCGAGATGTGATGGCCTTACAGATGCCTGCTTTGACCACGCTCCACCCAATCACTCCACCAATTACTGTCTTCCTCTATTATTATTATTATTATTTTTGATAGCATTTGTCATTTGCTCAGTTTCTCTCATTCATTTATTGCTTGTTAATTGATCTCTTCCTTCTACACACACCCACATGTAAGTGCCACAAGAGCAGGGAACAAAGAGCCTTGAGGGCAGAACAATGCTTGTATTGTGAAAAGAGCTGCTCAAAGATACATGCTTGTGTAAACGACTGCACGTAGTATCTCTATGTGCCCGTCGAATTCCTACTAATTTTCAGAAATCCAACTCAAACGCTACCTCTTTCAAGAACTAGATCTGATATTCTCTCTCTTTCATAGCACTTTTTATTCTTTATTTCTTGTGTTAAGTTGTCATGTTTCCCTGTAGTGAATACAGGGGCCATACTTGACTTATTTTAATACACATCTCAGACTTACACGGGGGCTACCCCAGTGGCCCAGTGGTAAAGATTCCGCCTGCCAATGCAGGATAAAAAGTAGAAGCGGCTTTGATCCCTGGGTTGGGAAGATGCCCTGAAGTAGGAAATGGCAACCCACTCCAGTATGCTTGCCAGGAAAATCCCAGGGACAGAGGAGCCTGGCGGGCTACAGTCCACAGGGTCGCAAAGAGTTGGACATGATGAGCAACTGAGCATGCACACATGCACACAAACTTAAGGACACAGCAAATGCTTAGATGTTTGTTAACGTCATGAATAAATGAAAATTAGCTTTGAGACTCAACCATTTAATTTTTTTCTTATTATGAAATATTTAAAGCATGCAGAAAAGAATCAATAATATTATAAGTAATACCCATGGATCCATTATCAGCTTTGAAAAATTAGCATTGAAAGCATATTGGGGGTACTTCCTTGGTCCAGTGGTTAAGACTCTGCCTTCCAATGCAATGGGGTACAGGTTCGATGCGTGGTCAGGGAACTAAGATCACACATGCCATGAGGTGTGGCCAAAGGCTAAAAAGTAAAATAAAACAAAACAAAACACTGGAAGAATTCCCTCGTGGTTCAGTGGCTAAGACTCCGTAGTTCCACTGCAGGGGGCATGCGTTTGATCCCTGACTGGGTAATGGGGACATGAGCCTCTGCAGACTGCACAGCGCATGGCGTGGCCAAGACAAAACAAATCACGTTTGAAATCCATTGTATTTGACCCTCTGTGATATTGTGATTTATGAGAAATATTTCCATGCCATTCAGATTTCTCACACATGTTTTCTGGCTCACAGCTCCCAAGACCTTCAGAATTTTCCAAGTGAAGCGAGACCTAAAGTTGTCTTTTGTTACATTAATACAGTGACTTTTGGAACTCACCTAAGGATGGAGGCTGGTTGCCAGGAAAACTAACCCTGTGATTAGAGGGTTGGAACTTTTCGTCTCAGTCCTTGGCCTTGAGAATGAGGGGAAAGGGGCTGAGACTGAGTTCATGCCTCAGAGGCCAATGATTTTATCAACCATCCCTCTCTAATGAAGTCTCCATGAAACCCCAAAGGTATGCGCGCAGAGAGCTTCCAGGTGGGTGAGCAGGTGGAGATCTGGGGAGAGTGGCACGTCTATGAGAGGGCACGGACGCTTTTCACCCTTTCAGACGTCTCTTCCATCTGGTTGTTCCTTAGATAGCTTTATAACAAACTGGTGATCTGGAAGTTAAATGTCTCTGAGTTCTGTGAGCTGCTCTAGCAAATTCATCAAACCCAAGCAGGAAGTTATGGGAATCTCTGATTTATAGCCAGTTGGTGAGAAGTGCAGGTAACAACCTAATCTTTCAGTTGCATCCTGATTTGAGGGGGGTGGTGGAACCTCCAGTCTTTATAGATCAGAAGCAAAGATAACAACCCAGGCTTGGGACTGATTTCTGAAGTGGGGGGTGGTGTGTAGTCTTACAGGACTGAACCTTTATCCTGTGGAGTCTGATTCTGTCTTTGGGTAGACAGTATCGGAATTGGACTGAACAGTGGGTCACTCGGTTGGAATTGCTTATTGATGATGTGAGACAACTCCCCTCTGCCTCTGCCATTTGCATACAATCAAAATTGACTCTGGAAACATAAAAGACTGTCCCTCATTCCTTTCTTCTCCTTTTTTCCCTGAAGCAATCATAATTCTGAATTTGGTGTTTATCGTTCCTGAATGTGTGTGATTCTGTGTGCATTTTACCACTACTATTTGTCTGGCACGAGTGTGCATATGTGAATACCCATTTTCCACCTATTTGGCTTGCTTTTAAGTAGTGGATGATAAAGGGCATTCTACACTTCGTTTGTTCCCTCAGCATTATGTTTTTCTGATTATCCATGCTGATACATGTAGTGTTAGAATCTAGTGGTGAGACTATTTCAACTGTTGTATGGTGTTCCTTTTTTAGAACTATTTCACAGTTTCTCTGTCCAGTATCTTGGTGAAAGGCATGTAGTTTCTCCTTTCACTTTTACAAACAGTACCGCAGCAACATTCTTGTACCATTTTTTCCTTAGCATCCTGGGGTGTTACTCCGGGGTTTATACGGTTAAGTGGAGCCAGCTTGCCAGGGTTGGAGTCCTTACATTGCCACTTGCTGGCTTTCCCAAGAAGCATTGACCACCAACTATTTTCAGCCCTTCTGAGCATGCATGCCCTATCTCAGCTGCTGGCAACAAGCCGTCAACTTGGCTTAGATCCCTTTAATCCGGTAGATCCTGCTGGAGCCAATTCCCAGATGCCACTGCTTGCTCCTGGAGCCAGACCTCAGCAAGCCTGTGGCTTCACTTGCAATCACTACTTTGCATTTATGTACCATTTCTGGTCCATGGAGAGGTTTATTTTCCAGCCTGGAGATGATATTTAGTTTTTCCTTTTCATATTTTATTTATCATTGCTATGTGTTTAGAGCAGAGGGAGTACATCAAAGCATGAACTTACTGTGTCACCTTAACCAAAAGTTGATAATATAATACCTTTACCAGCTTTGAAAGTAAGCATAAATCTTAAAATCATCTAATCATAGATTTTTGGAGCTGAAAGGGATTTTAGAGATTATGATGTCTAATAACCTCATTTTGTAGGTGAGAGAATTATGGTCTTGAGAAATTAAGTGATTTATTGATGTCATATATTTAATTAATGATGGAGGCAGGACCAGAACCGAAGTCTGCAGTTTCCCTCAATAGTCCTTTTGATACTACATCGTCCATTATAACTTTCTTTATGTGAGCTATATTTACATGTAACATTTTATTTTTAACAGAACTCAAAAATACATTAAAATTAAGCAATTAGAAATAGGACATATCGGATTTTTAAACCACTGTGAGATGTTTTCTTTTGAACAATATTGAGGTAAAAGCAAGAGTACAGTATTCTCTGCATTAAGCTGATTTATTTTCATCAGAAGGCGCAGTGCCTTTTGACTCTGTAGATTCCTGCTGCCTTTGGTTTCCTTGACTTTCTGCAACTTATTAGGATAGGCGCATCAATAATGGTGCTATACTTCCCACCTCCTCCACCACTGGGTCTGAAAATGGACTGTGATGGATGGATACAGCTAGCGTTTACAGTGATAGCCTATATTTCTGCTGTCACAAAGAAATGGCAGGTAGTTTAATTTAGAAAAAAAAATTACTAAGAAAGAGCAAGTATTCTTTTTAATGAGAATTTCTGGACTTTTGTCGGATATGCGTTTAGAATCGAATGTGTTTGTTAAAGCCTTTGGAATTGTTTTATTTTGTTTCTAGATCTTTTAGCTGTGCCTAAGCATCCGTATGCTGCTATGGAGAACTGGGGACTAAGTATTTTTGTGGAACAAAGAATACTGCTGGATCCCAGTGTTTCATCTATTTCTTATTTGCTGGATGTCACCATGGTCATTGTTCATGAGATATGTCACCAGGTATGAAAAAGGATCAGGTGTAAGTATAATTGCAAACTATGGCGAATGTAAAATGATATCAGATAGTTAGATTAGGAGTTCAGTTGTTATCCCCCCAATTAAGTTTCAATTCGGTGTAGAGCACTGTGTAGTTCTTTTTGGAAGATCTGTCACTTTTCTCAAATGACAGCACAAACGAAAGTGAGGGCACAGATTGTATTGAATGAGCAACTGTCATTCAGTTTAGGTGAGGAGTGAGATGGCATCGCCACCCAGCAGCCTCTTTGGAGACCCCATGCACTCACTGTTCTTTGTCCACCTTGCTTTATTTTCTTGTGATTATTGGTGTGTATATATGGTAAGAGCAGTGATGGCGATGATTTATTGCATTGCTGCAAGATGCAGCGGAGTTCTGTGTACATGTCAAAATTTGCTTTTGCTGAAATCAATTTGTTATTCCCCTTCTCCCATCACACAGACACTTAGGAAGTCTTTCACTAACTCAGCCACAGACTCTTTGTTCTGAAATGATTGATATTTTTTTGTCTTGGCATGTTTAGAAATTCATATGTAAATTAGCCAGCTTTGTAGTGAAGCTAAGATAAAATTAATTTCATGCACTTTACTACAATGAGTGAAAGGTATTACAGGATTTCACAATGCCTATTTGAATCTTGATGCTAATGAAAAGAATAACTGAAAATAAACATCTGTGCTTTAATAAAAAGCAATCCTTGTCTGGTGACCAGAAGCTATGGTTAGTTTTTAAGTGAAAACACCAGAAATCTCAGTGTGAAACAGCAAGACTTCCACTTGTTATCAACTCAAAATCTTTTTAAAAAGTTTGAAAACCTTAAAGAGAGGTAGAAAATGTTGTCAGTGAAAGAAGCTGAACAGGTAAATGCTAATACGTGAACACAGACTTCATGATAAATTGTTCCAGGCCACATGACTCTTTACCTAAATGTCAGCCTTCTGCAGTGAACCTGTGTGGTGTTTGTACCGGCCATGCTGGTCAGCTAGGGCATGTGTTCCTTGCTTCAGTGACTTAAGCGGATCCATTGTAGAGATAACTAGTGTTTCTCTATTGTGCTAAAAGTGGTTTCCAGCTAATCATACAATTCTTTGATGCAAAAACTGATTCCTTTTTGAACATTCCTAGACACAAGTTACATGAAGAGTTCTTTTGAAATAAGAGCATACTGATAATCATTGTTCCTAGAACTGGATTTCTTTTGTTCCAGACTCTCAGTTACTTTCTTGTTCTAGCTTAGTGATGTTCAGCTACTTATTATAGGAAATGAATCAGAAGCTGGGAGAAACACATAATAATTTCTACTGTCAATGCCAAAGTATCTTCTGCATTACCATCTCTCCTCACCTACTTTTGTTGCAGTTTTTAAGATAGACTTTCAGTTTAAGAGAGAAGAAGCACTTGTTGCTGATCAAGAATAAAAAATACTTAAAACATCATTTAACTTGTGGTCATCAGCATGTTCAGAATTATCTTGTATTTGTATTTCGATTAGAGATCCTTTTGAGTAAGAGATACTTTATTATTAATATTGAAACGCTCTGCCACCAAGCTATTTAGCTTTTAAAGCTGTAGAGCTATCATCTGATACTTGCCTGACTGCCTTTTTCTTCTGTTTCTTAAATAGCTCACTCCCACTTAGAATCTTCACACTAAGAGTTACTTATAAATGCCTAAAATCCTCCTGCCTAAGGCTTTCTCATGGCTCCTTCTTATCATTAAAGTATGAGCTCAAATGTCATCTGCTTAGAGAGAACCTTTTTGCTTTTACAATCTAAAGTGACCCCTCCCCCATACATATCATGTTTTAATAAGACCTGAAATTCTATTGTTTCTTTGTTTTTTATTTTCTATCTCACTGCATTGTCCCTTCTTCCACAATAAAGTGTTCGCTGTCTCAGAAGGGACATTGTCCAAGTGGCATAGTTCCTGGTATATAATGTTTTTTGTTTGTTTTGTTTTTTTAATGAAAAAAGAATTCCATTAAGCTTTTTCTGAACTCAGCAAGGATTTCAGAGTAATGCATCATCATCTAATCAAAACACCAATTAAAAATGACAACATTATTTTTCCTGAAGCTATCTTAAAGGTGTTTTTTTGTTTGTTTTTTTTGGTCCAACACTCATTATCATAGAATCATGGAGAGTCAGGTGTGGAGCATCCTGAAAGCCTTCAGCTCTTTCAGTAGGCTGACGTTGTCTGTGATTGCCTCTGACACTGGAAGGCGCTGCTCCAGTACTTCCTGTGCTGAGCTCACTGCTTCCTGAGGCAGTATTTTCCATCTTCATCCATTTTAGTCTGTTAGAGGGTCTCCTGCATTTTTAGCAGCCTCTACCAATTGACAAACCCCAATTTCCATCCATTAGTCCTGATTTGTCTCCTGCAGGGACACAGAACCCAAGGTTCTTCTACATATTAGGTCTTCAAATATTTGAAGACAACTGTCAGCAATTTTTTTTTTTTCTCCTGAGTCCTTTCTCTCCCAGGTTAAATATTCTTTTTCTGTTCCTTGATAATTTTATTTTTGTTCTACCCTGAATGCACTTATTAAAAAATTAGCATCACCCAAGTGGTCAAATTAATAGTCTTGCTATAACCTATTTTAAGATCACAAAATCAATTAGAAAATGAATTCCAGTTGTGATCATCATAGTTTAATACATTTAATTCTAGATGAGATAACTCTGGCTAGATGTGATTTTATCTGATGCCCATTCATCTGTGATGGCAGTGGTTTGGTGACCTCGTGACTCCCGTGTGGTGGGAAGACGTGTGGCTGAAGGAAGGGTTTGCTCACTACTTTGAGTTTGTTGGTACAGACTACCTCTATCCCGGCTGGAACATGGTAAGTGCATTTCTCTTTAATTTTTTGGAACTCTCAGTGAAAGCTTGATCCCATGTCATATTGGGCTTATCTTATCGTGAGATGTGTTTGAAAATGCCAACTGATGCATGAAAAAAATTAGCTACCCAACAAAAGAAATGTAACCCAAAATATAAACGGTAGTATTCCAGAAGAATTCTCTTTTAGTTATTAGAACTAAATACAGTCTGATTGGTTATACATTGATTTCAAAATACTACAAGTTTTCTAAATAAAAATATTTTAGATTGCAATATTTGATAACAAGGATAAACTATCCCATAAATTGATAAGGTAATAGCAATTGATAAGTTATACTTTAAATGTGTATAGGATATCTCAATATATAGGAAGGAAAATGAGAACTTAATATTCAGTGTGATGAACTCAAAACATAGCTAAAATCTTTGATACATTATTTTTTTTACTTTAGGATTAAATGATTTAATAAGAGATTGATAATTTTATAAAGAGCTGTGTGCATTATATCCAAACTTGTATGTATGAATCTGAAGTAGGGTTCATTGCACCAGAAGCAATGATGTTCTTGAACATCCTAGAAGAAAAAGTGGAGGGGGATATGATTTCTGTATGTTGTTTAATATGTTTTTCATTTTATGGGCTTCCCTGCTGGCTCAGATGGTAAAGCGTCTGCCTGCAATGCGGGAGACTTGGTTTCGATCCCTGGGTCGGGAAGATCCCTTGGAGAAGGAAATGGCAACCCACTCCAGTACTCTTGCCTGGAGAGTGCCATGGTCAGAGGAGCTTGTAAGCTACAGTCCATGGGGTCGCAAAGAGTCGGACACGACTGAGCGGCTTCACTTCACTTCATTTTATACAAGCTTCCATTAATGAGTAAGTGACTATGTTATTAAATAGAACCCAGGATATAGGTTGTTTTGGGATTTTACTTATTTTTAAAATTTACTTTATTATTATTTTTGGCTGTACTGGGTCTCAGTTGCTGCTCAGGGCTTTCCCCCGTTGCAGCAGGTGGGGACTACTCTTTAGCTGTGGTGTGAGGGCGTCTCTTGGTGTGGCGCACGGGCGATAAGGCGCATGGGCTTCAGTGGCTGTGGCGCATGCGCTTGGTTGCTCCAAGGCACGTGGGATCCTCCCGGATCAGGGACCGAACCTGTGTCTCCTGCAGTGGCAGTCAGGTTCTTTGACCCTGAGCCACCAGGGAAGTCTGGAACTTGAATTTTAAATTTAAGTGGCACTGTGTAAAAGTTGCAAAGTACTAACATTTGTCAACTTCCAGAAGCTCAAATTTCACCTGTGTTATAGCTTGAGTAATAATATAAATTTATTTTATACCACTTGATTTTTGATGTTTAAACTACTAATATATGTGATTATCTAATTATCTGTCATGATTACAAGTATGATATGGTGAAATGCACCGTTGTCCGTTAAGTCATGATATAACTTTTCTACCAAACTCCTACTGGGTATAAAAGGTGACCTTACATATCTCAAGAAATGTTGCAATTGTAATATCATACTGATATGTTTGAACTATCCACTTTTATATTTTATAAAAGCAACATGGTTCATTTGCACAAATGTGTGAGTTAATTTTACTTGGCCTTATATATCTAAGTGTATATCTATAAATAATACAATCTAAAATTTTTATTTGAACTATTTTATTATAGCATTGAAATTAATTTTAAAAATGCTTTTAAAGAACTTTGAAGAAAAATCAATAGCATGCAATATTTATTATTAAAATTAATTTTTAAACAAATATGCAGTTTTAAAACTGAAATATTAAGGATATTGAAACATTTGTAAAAATATATTTTGGTTGCTAGTTGACTTTCAACCAAATTTGTTTAAAATTTTTATTTAATTTTCATTATGTGTGAGTTACTACTGATTGGTAATTCTGTTATGTTTTAATGTTTAAAATGTTAGTATTATAAATGACATGTTACTCATATAGGTAAGATTTTTTTTTTTTGAGCTCATTGAGCCATCTATGACAAAATCTATTCAGCATTATAAAAATAAATCTTAGATTGAAAAGCTATGCACAGAATTATACTCATGGTGAAAACTGACAGCTTTTGATGGTTTTAGTGTTGCAGTCTACCCCAAGTTTCAGTGTTCCCATACTGAATTTTGTTTTCAAATAATTTTTTTATATTCCTTCATTATTTTATCAATCAAATTATAAATGGAGAGCATTTTTGTAAGAATATTGAAAATGAATACAGAGTATAAGTAACACTTCTGATACTTTGTCCTAAATACAATAAAGACCATGTATTGAAAGCATTTATAAAAAATGCTTTGGTGTGGTAAGATATAAATCCATATTTTATAATCAAAAATGGGGATTAATGATGGATTACACTAAGAAATGAAAGCATAAACCCCATCACAATTAACTAGGCAATAGTGAAAGCAAGCTTTCTTATTATGTCTCTTTATGTTCAGGTTCTAAAGATCACAAATATTTTCTCTTATTGGCTGCTTTTGCTTTTTTAATAGTTTTTAAAATTTAGTTTGTAGAGTACTTCAGTATATTAAATTTATAAAACCTGTAGGAAGAGACTCTAAACAAATGCTCCTCCACCATCATTAATATCTTCTTTGCAAACAAAAATTTAAGACAAGTCAGCCACATAAATAAGAAAGGATATTAAGTGACTTTAAGGCTGTGTCAGCACCATTTTTCATAATGGCATCAGCAAAAGAGTGAAAGAAATACTAGGAAGAACGAGAGTGATGGCTGTGTCAGCAGTAACTCATACTGTTGTGATATGCACAAGAGCTTACCTATGAGAGCAAGGCTCGGGCTGCACTAGAACTTAGCCAAAATTAGAAAAGTCAGAAGTCAGGCGTGTCTCAGAAGTAAAGTAAGCAAGCTGACCTCTTTTGCCTCTAATCTCAAAAACCGTGGTTTTATTATTTTTAGACAACAATGCTCAAACACTGAAATACAACTTCAACTTGCTAGGGAAATTACTATGATAGTCTATATTTTATGGAATAGCAATAAAGAAGCCCAGGATTACACAATATTGTTAAGGAAGCTTTTGTTCTGGTTTAGGATAGTATACTTATGTGGGCTCTTAGGCTGTGTATATGCATTTGTATGTGTTTATAGATAGTTTCTGCTAAAGAAATAATCAGTTTTTTACCTTAAGAACACTATATGAAATAAACACTACCATCAAATCTTTTTCCCCAACAAACTAAACAAGTATACCATTTCATAGATATGGGTCTTTACAGGTAGTATGATATAAGGTCAGGAAATAGATTGACAAGAAGTAATTCAGATTCCAAAAAGGCATTTCACTTCCTGACTCATCTTTATCATTTGAGAAATGGGATGATTATACTGACTTAGTAAGCACACATGATTTTTGTGAGGATAAAATAACTTGCAAGTTCTTTGAAATCCGTGAACAAATATGAGTAGGTATCATAGACCTGGAAAATAATAAATGTTCCATTAGAAAGGGGCATTGATTTTATGTTTAAATACCCTAACACTTCTGACCTTAGTAAGCTATTTTGATGCCCTAGATTGTATAGCAATTACCTATAGATTGAGTTGGATCATAAGGAAGGCTGAGGACGGAAGAATCGATGCTCTTGAACTGTGGTGCTAGAAAAGATTCTTGAGAGTCCCTTGGACAGCAGGAGATCAAACCAATCAATCCTAAAGGAAATCACCCTGAATATTCTTTGGAAGAACTGATGCTGAAGCTCCAGTACTTTGGCTACCTGAAGAGCCAACTCATTGGAAAAAACCCTGATCCTGGGAAAGATTGAATGCAGAAGGGGGTGACAGAGAATGAGGTAGTTGGGTGGCATCACCAACTCAGTGGACATGAGTTTGAGCAAGCTCAGGGAGACAGTGAAGGACAGGGAAGCCTGGGGTGCTGAAGTCCTTGGGGTCACAAAGAGTCAAACATGACTTAATAACTGAATAACAACATGTAAAGATTACAAACAAAATTCTGTAAACTTTGTATCTAGACTCAGTCTCTCCAAATCAATGCTTATCTATATTGGCAATGTGGACTATTTTATAAGTACATAAGCTTAATATCCGGAGAAGGCAATGGCACCCCACTCCAGTACTCTTGCCTGGAAAATCCCATGGATGGAGGACGCTAAGAGTTGGACATGACTGAGTGACTTCACTTTCACTTTTCACTTTCATGCATTGGAGAAAGAAATGGCAACCCACTCCAGCGTTCTTGCCTGGAGAATCCCAGGGACGGGGGAGCCTGGTGGGCTGCCGTCTATGGGGTCGCACAGAGTTGGACATGACTGAAGTGACTTAGCAGCAGCAGCAGCAAGCTTAATATCATGTTTCATTCATCAAACAGAAGTGTCAAGATCACTTAGATTATCTTTTGGGGTTAGATTTCATAGGGTAAGTTGACAACTTGAAGACTATTCTATCAAAGTTTGTTGTTAAGGACAATATTATTGGATGAATTAAGTTGCATTAAGCTATTGATGGCAGTCATATTAAATCTTACTGTGATTCCTCCAAAGGGAGAAAATAAAGGATCCATGCAGCATAGTTACTGTTCAACAATTCTTTATCATTTTCAATTTGAAAAAGGTCTATGATAGAAGAGTTTTAATACAGGAAAAGGATAAATAGTAAAATGATACCATGAAGAAATCCTTATTTTGCAGACCTGGTGCTGATGTAGGCAAAATCATATTCCCTGTGTGTATTACACAGCTTTTCACTGTAATCAACCCTGCGTATTGCACAGGTTTTCACTATAATTTGTATCTATATGATAGATGTATCCTGTAGTTTCCTGAATGTAGCCTTGTAAGAATGTGCTTGCCATAATGAGAATTATTAAACATGTGTATATTCTCTTATTAAATAATTTGGGATGCTAAGGAGCTTCACACAGCAGTAACTTTATAAAGTAATTGATAAAGTCCAAGGACTGGGAATTCTTAAATTTTTATGAGGGCACATACCTGGGCATAAAGATAAGTATTAATAGAGAATTGTGCAGCTAAACTTAATTATGATAAATACTTAATATCTCAAAGTGTATTGCCCAAAACCTTGATAAATGTTCTCAGTTGTTTTCATCATGGGCAGGATCAAAATGGTAAAAATGAATTCTGCCATTAGACTCAGTATGTGGTACAACAAAAATTGCCTGCTAAATTTAATAGGCATTGAAATAAAATTATCTTTACTTCTTAAATTATTTTATTTTTATTCAAAAAGAAGTTGAGAAAATGAACTGAAATAGATACAGTTTATTGAGTTCATTTGTTTCCAGTTTAAATGTGAAGATATATTGATTAATTATTCCAAACAATGATAAAACTCTGCTATTCAGAGAGGGGGAAATAGAAAATTAGAGAAAAATTGTTTTTGTTAATATGTTACGTGTTCAGCTCTTCATGTCTTAAGTCCATCTTTGATTTAATGTCTATAAAGAAAAACGCCTTTCAGAGTTAGTTAATATACATTTCAACAGTAGTTGGTATGTTGGTACTATTGCTTATGATTCATCAATATTAAAATATATTTGCCCAGGAGAGCTATGCTGTCAGAGATGGACCATCTGGGAATTAAATATTTGTTTTAGAATCTTACCTTATAAATACTGAATACCAAATAAATGTGTGTATGTATATAGATTTTCCATGCAGTTGTATTTTATCTGCTAAGTCACTTCAGTCGTGTCTGACTCTGTGTGATCCCCAAAATCCACATATAATATTCTACTCCTGATGTCAGTAAATTAGAAGATGATGCAATTGTTTTCAACTGGTCGATGATATTTTATTCTCAACTGACTGACATATTGAATGTGGAAAAGTTTAAAGACTTCTATTGGTTAGTCACAGACCTTTGGGTCTGTGATATTTTTGATCCATCTCAGTAGCTTAGAAAGTGACATTTACATTGAAAGACTAGAAGAAAAGCAGAAGGGGTGCCCTTGGGTCTGTTGGGGGTCACAGTCTTCAAAATGGACTTCTTCTTTGTGCTTTCCCTTTACTCTTCCCTCCAAATCCCTCTGTAAGTAATTTTTCTTCATGTTGAAAACATTTTCTGTATTTTAAAGAAGAGAAAAAAAATTTTTCTTTCTTATTTGAGGGAATCTGGGAAGCTGTAGCCTTCTATTCTGGGAAAATGGGGTTGCTTTCTCCTTAGCATTAGTGGTCAGAGAAGTTTGGAGCTTCGGTGGACAATTTTTGCTTGTTGTTTAGTCACTAAGTAGTGTCTGACTCTTTTACCTAATAGACACATAGAAAAAGTCCACAGAGGAAATAAGAGCTAGCAAAGAGAACAGTCTTAGAGAAAAGTTTCTCATGGAATTCATCTGAATTCTGAGTAAATGAAAGAGGATTCTGAGATGCACAGGCCAAATGCATTGAGAATGAGATTTACACTCACAATGTACAAATTAGGATAATCTAGGATATCAGTGTTAAGAAGCAGGTCAGAGACTTGGCTTCTGATTAATGATGACTGAAGAGATATTAGGCCTTCCCAAGTGGCTCAGTGGTAAAGAATTTGCCTGCCAATGCAGGAGACACAGGAGATGTGGGTTCAGTCCCTGAATTGGAAACATACCCTGGAGGAGGAAATAGCACCCCACCCTGGTGGAGCCTGGTGGGCTACAGTCCATGAGATTGCAAAGAGTTGGACAGAACTGAGCATGCATGCACAAAGAGATATTAAAGATTTCTAGCAAAGAACAGTGAGAACAAGAAATGCATCTGTTGTACTAACGTTAAAATAATTCTCACTAAAGCTAATCTATAACTAATTGGGTTAACATTTTCTCATTAGGACTAATTCTGTGCTTTTTACCAGTGACCTTACTGATGTGCTGGTAGCCCTGTTAAGAATATCAATTAGAATGAAGAGTGAATAAGGCGTCATTAGTTAACTGTTGATTGTATGTTAACTGACTTAGAAACTTTATGGCAAAAATACATTTTTGAGATGACAACTGAAGTATTGATAATACATTCATACATTTGTTTATACTTATAGATTTTATATAACAATCAAGATGTTGGCTTCACAGTTTGAGAAATGGAAGCTTTTGAAAAGCTTATTATCAAGGTGTGTTGTTTCAGAAAATGTAAATCTGCTTTATTTACTGCTTCAAATGAAAGGCCAACTTTTATTAAATACTTTTAGAAAGGGAAGAAAAAGTAAGCATAACTCATCAGTATTCATATATACTTCTATACAGGTATGTATCTGAGAAGCTCTTCTTAGTCACATTACCTCACTTTTTTAACTATATGAATTTTTAAAATTTAAAACAAAGCTGTAAATTGAAATTTCATGTATGTTCTTAAAGGATGATTTTTTAAAAAGCCATTTATGTTCAGAAAGACACCAAGTGTTTCAGGTTTTGTATATTTTAAACTTAGAGATAAAAGATAAATGAGCATTCCCTTTGGAATAAAATATTTCTTCCAGAGACCATGGGCAGGTTTGCATTGTGTCAAGTTCTTTCTACCTTTCCTTACTGCTACTGCTGCTGCTAAGTCACTTTAGTCGTGTCCGACTCTGTGCGACCCCAGGGATGGCAGCCCACTGGGCTCCCCCCTCCCTGGGATTCTCCAGGCAAGAACACTGGAGTGGGTTGCCATTTCCTTCTCCAAAGCATGAAAGTGAAAAGTGAAAGTGAAGTCGCTCAGTCGTGTCCGACTCTTAGCGACCCCATGGACTGCAGCCTACCAGGCTCCTCCATCCATGGAATTTTCCAGGCAAGAATACTGGAGTGGGGTGTCATTGCCTTCTCTGCTACCTTTCCTTAGGAATTGCAAAAGCAATGAATACATTGACAGGATTAGACACTTCCTAAGAAGAAAACTTTTGCTGAACCTGGAGCCTAACAATAATGCAAGGCTGTCCTTTTTCATATCTAGGGACAATGCAGGAAAAGTTAACCCATTCACCAGGTGAGAGCAGTTTGTGAGCAAAAGTTTCCAACTTGCTTAAAAATGGTCAGACATCACTTGATAAACAGAAAATTGATGATGTCAAAAATTTATACCAAGACAATGAAATGTTCTGTTAGACATCATTGTTCATAAGTGTTTATGACTTGCAATAGCAGATTATACCAGTTTAATCTGTCCTTTTACTATACTTGGTTTAAAAAAAAAGTTTATCTTCTTATGATACATGAATTGTTCAACGCTTCATATTAGTCAGTGTTTTCCCAGATATATTACAAAGAATTTGCTTTGCAAAATCTGTAACATGAACATAACCAAAAAGGAAAACTGGGAACCAAGAGGACAACCAAAGACTAATTCATTAATTTTCCAATTATTAATCATCCTTAACCAGGCCACTATATGCATTAAAAGACATTAGAACACAACTTATTTCTAAACCAGGAGTGACTGTTTCAGTCCATAACACTTTATGGGACTTTTTTTTTTTTTTTCCTTCTTTTCATCAAGGTTACTTTAACACTGTTCAAATGTTACTAGACAAGAATGTGATAAATGAAAGTAGTGAGTTCAAGTGATATTTTCGAAAAGCCAAATGTAAGAGACCTTCCTGTCCAGAGAAAGCAAAAAGCAATAATTTGAGGCTGGTGAGATTTTGCTTCAATTACTCCAGTAACACTTGTAAAAATAAAGACATATAATATTTACTGTATACCTTAAGCACTTTAAATATGTTAATTCCCTGTGAAACAGAGTAAGACCTACTGCTATGTGTCTTGAAAGTACACATCTTGGCTGTCATTTTTCTTAAGAGTCTGAGAGTGTGGTAATGGTTAGACATCTATGCAGGCCACCACGCAGGCAGCTCTCTTCAACTATGAATTCAAAAAGATGTTTTGGGGTAGAACGTGTTTTGACACTGAGTTAAATAACCTCTGTGGGTCTACCATTCATAAAGTAAGCTTCTTTTGAAGCTATTTATATATTTAGCTTTTTACCTTTCCCTGGGACTAATGAAATAAAATTCGTTATGATTATTGGAATGTCATCTTTGTCATATTGATCTTTAAGAATTAAGATATGTGGGGATGCTTACTTTCCTCGAAGAACCTACTTTAAATCCACCTGTGTCCAATTTATTCCGTTAACCGTTTTATATTGTCTTCTCCAGATTTCATTTATAGTTCACTGATGCCTTTCCTGGGTGCTATGAATGTTAATTTTACAAACACTAGTTTGATGGATTGCTGCCACAGGTTTGCCCATTGCATTGTTATACATTTCATTCATTCTGTTTAATGAATTAATTCAGAGAATTATCAAGTACCTAAAATGAGACCTTCATTTTGCTATTAGCAGAGACCTAGTATATTTCAGCTTCTTATACACTGTATTTTATCTTTTGTGTGGTGGTTTCAGTTAGAAGGTGTGATTAGATTTAGGATTTTATATTTTTACCTCTTAGTTGACAACCATGGAAGAAAAGTATGACCAACCTAGAAAGCATATTAAAAAGCAGAGATATTACTTTGCCAACAAAGGTCCGTCTAGTCAAAGCTATGGTTTTTCCAGTGGTCATGTATGGATGTGACAGTTGGACTGTGAAGAAAGCTGAGCTCCAAAGAATTGATACTTTTGAAACTGTGGTGTTGGAGAAGACTCTTGAGAGTCCTTGGGTTTCAAGGAGATCCAACCAGTCAATCCTAAAGGAAATCAGTCCTGAATATTTATTGGAAGGACTGATGCTGAAGCTGAAATGCCAATACTTTGGCCACCTGATATGAAGAACTGACTCATTGGAAAAGACCATGATTCTGGGAAAGACTGAAGGCAGCAGGAGTAGGGGATGACAGAGGATGAGATGGTTGGATGGCATCACTGACTCAATGGCCATGCATTTGAGTAAGCTCCAGGAGCTGGTGATGGACAGGGAGGCCTGGCGTGCTGCAGTCCATGGGATCACAGGGAGTCGGACACGACTGACCGACTGAACTGACTGACAGCCAAGCTTCTGTCAGAGTTGTTTTGTTTATGGGATAGCTCAAAGACACAGATCCATAGACTCAATCAGACTGTTCATATTCATGGATTTGTTTGGAAAATAAGATTTAGTGCAGTAAGTCTCAGAGGATTAGCCAAATGATGGAGCAGTAAGAACATCTAGCTACCTATTATCATTTTTATGTTACATGGATCAAATATTCTCTAACATTTACTCGGATTTACCTAGTTACAATAGCTATTTTTATTTAGATTTTGAGTATCTTTTTGCTCAGTTAAGTTCTATTTCTTCCCAAAGCTTCACAGCTTTGCTCAGAAGATGAGTACTTAAAAAAAAATTTAAAAAGATTTCTGTTCTTCTCTTTGCAGTGGTGGTGATGGTGATGGTATGGTGGGGTATTTTCATCTAAATTTATTTATTTCCCAAGTTTTCTGATTCTAGACCTGACTGATATCAGAAACTTTCCATTAGGATGTAAATAGAAATTGAATCTCAGTGTGTGTTTCAGAATACTCTGGATTACGTTTTATTAATCAAGTATTACAGGGTCTTCCTAGCTTATTTTTAATGTGACAATACCAGACCACCTGACCTGCCTCTTGAGAAATCTGTATGCAGGTCAGGAAGCAACAGTTAGAACTGGACATGGAACAACAGACTGGTTCCAAATAGGAAAAGGAGTACATCAAGCCTGTATATTATCACCCTGCTTACTTAACTTATATGCAGAGTACATCATGAGAAATGCTGGACTGGAAGAAACGCAAGCTGGAATCAAGATTGCCAGGAGAAGTATCAATAACCTCAGATATGCAGATGACACCACCCTTATGGCAGAAAGTGAAGAGGAACTAAAAAGCTGCTTGATGAAAGTGAACAAGGAGAGTGAAAAAGTTGGCTTAAAGCTCAACATTCAGAAAACGAAGATCATGGCATCCAGTCTCATCACTTCATGGGAAATAGATGGGGAAACAGTGGAAACAGTGTCAGACTTTATTTTTGGGGGCTCCAAAATCACTACAGATGGTGACTGCAGCCATGAAATTAAAAGACGCTTACTCCTTGGAAGGAAAGTTATAACCAACCTAGATAGTAGATTCAAAAGCAGAGACATTACTTTGTCAACAAAGGTCCGTCTAGTCAAGGCTATGGTTTTTCCTGTGGTCATGTATGGATGTGAGAGTTGGACTGTGAAGAAGGCTGAGCGCCGAAAAATTGAAGCTTTTGAGCTGTGGTGTTGGAGAAGACTCTTGAGAGTCCCTTGGACTGCAAGGAGATCCAACCAGTCCATTCTGAAGGAGATCAGCCCTGGGATTTCTTTGGAAGGAATGATGCTAAAGCTGAAACTCCAGTACTTTGGCCACCTCATGCGAAGAGTTGACTCATTGGAAAAGACTCTGATGCTGGGAGGGATTGGGAGCAGGAGGAGAAGGGGACGACAGAGGATGAGATGGCTGGATGGCATCACTGACTCGATGGACGTGAGTCTGAGTGAACTCTGGGAGTTGGTGATGGACAGGGAGGCCTGGCGTGCTGCGATTCATGGGGTCGCGAAGAGTCGGACACAACTGAGCGACTGAACTGAACTGAACTGAAAATATTAGCAGCTTCTTGTGACTGATGTGCAAAACAAATGCATGAAATAGCAAAAAGTATTGGCAAATTTGATTTTATTGAAATGTCTTATCAGCTTCTCAAAACAACTAAGCGTAGGGATAGAGGAAAAGATTCTTATTGCCAGGGTAGGCAGAGGGTTATTGAAAATATGAAGAAGCCATTACCTCTTTCTGCAGAAGGTCCTTAAGTGACATGTAGAAGTGTAAGTATGAACTCATGTGAACTAAGAAAGGACAAGAATTAAATCTCTCCCACTGAACAGTACACTTCCTCAGTTAAGGAAGTTTATTTCACCATTATTTCTCAACATTTAATCCAAAGTATAGCATCAATGAGGTAATCAATAATAAAAATTTGGTCAAAAGTGAACAAAAATTTATGAAATGAGAGACATTAAAAATTATGAAAGATTATAACAGTGTTTGTATCATATAGAAAATCATTCATTGGATTATTAATAAAAAGGATAGTAAGAAAAAAAACATGTAAAACTACGTTTGGTAAGTGTTTGAAGGAAAACAGAAGGAAAAAAATCCTAAAATATAAAATGGTATGAACATTTTAAGAGGGTTATGTAAAAGCCCATGGCATATGGCGATTGTTCACAGTGATTTTTGGGGGCTGCTAGAATCAGAATGAGCGATGTAATTAGACAAACTGTTCATAGTTATTACAGTGATTGACATTTGAAGCACATTCAAGGTTATTCTGTAACACCCAGGATTATCATAATTAATAAATATATAAACGACTAATTGATAGTGACTTCTGCCATGTCAATATTGCTCTGTCTTAAAGGTTATTGAGTAAGTATGCAGAAGGTTTAGAATTTGATTGAATACAATGCAGCCCATTTTGTGCTTCATCTTAGCATTTCCTCTTAACTGTGTCACATCTTGGATAATATGGGACATGACATGTTCAGCCTGGATGTTACAAACGAAACATAAGTCAACTGAAGGGTGTAGTCATTGAAGAGACTCACAGTTTAAGGCACTTTCTTTGTGTTAATCATGTTTGGGAATATATCAGTTCATACAAACATGTGCAGGGGGTTATTTGGGGTTATGAGAGCCTTAGAAAGTGATCCAAAATAGTCTTGTACAGATATAATTGCTCTTTTAGTTACTGCATTGATTGCTGCTGCTGCTGCTGCTGCTGCTAAGTTGCTTCAGTTGTGTCCGACTCTGTGCGACCCCATAGACAGCAGCCCACCAGGCTCCCCCATCCCTGGGATTCTCCAGGCAAGAACACTGGAGTGGGTTGCCATTGCCTTCTCCAATGGATGAAAGTGAAAAGTGAAAGTGAAGTCGCTCAGTCGTGTCCGACTCTTAGCGACCCCATGGACTGCAGCCCACCAGGCTCCTCTGTCCATGGGATTTTCCAGGCAAGAGTACTGGAGTGGGGTGCCATTGCCTTCTCCGACTGCATTGACTAAGGTATCTTAAAGTGTTTGTCACTTGGCAGTGGATGAAATGTGGTTAATGGTTAAAAGAAATAAGAACATTAGGACAGTTTTGGTTACTGTAAGGCTTATGTGAAATTACAGAATAATATTGTATGCATTGGCCACCTGATGTGAAGAGCCAACTTACTAGAAAAGACCCTGATGCTGGGAAAGATTGAGGGCAGGAAGAGAAGGGGGTGACAGAGGATGAGATGTTTGGATAGCATCACTGACTCAATGGACATGATTTTGAGCATACTCTAGGAGATAGTGAAAGACAGGGAAGCCTGGGGTGCTCCAGTCCATGGGGTTGCAAGGAATCAGACATGAATTAGCGACTGAACAACTACAGAGATCTGCTCAGATAACTGTGTTTGTGTATCACTTTCTGTAAAAAGTTATGTGAACGAATACAGAAGTAAAATTTTTAGTGCAGTGCTTGTTTCATTATAAGCATTAATGCTTATATGGTAATTATTTCTAAAATTATTATTTAATGCCTATTTAATGTATGTGTGTTTACATAAGTTTGACTTTAAGTCAGACTTAAAGTGGGACTGCTTTAACAACCTGCACATAAAAATGATTATCAACAACTTAGGCATGTGTATTTAAACATGAGATTTTGAAATGTTGATTTTTAAGGAATATTATATAGAAGTAACACTTATTTTCACTACATCTTTAGCTTTATTACATTTATTGTATAATTTAGATATCTACAGAAGGTTAATTTTAATCAGCTAAATAATGAATAATATTTCACAAGTATATCTAGCTAACTTTTAACTGAGTAAATCTTAGAATAATTTTGGACATTTTAGAACTTTATAAAAGTATGTTGAAATATAAAATTACAGAATACAATTCTTTTAATATTTAAGACACTTGGAATCCAAATAATTTCTAATGTTTACAAATATGAGATTGTGTTATGTGTCTATAAAAGATGTTAATTGCAAAGTCACAGAGATACAATATCACATAAATAAAACCTGAAGAATATCTTCCTCCAATATGCTTGTTTTTCTTACTTGAATTTTTGATTACATTCCTATCCTTTACTTTGTCCTGATTTGAGTAAGTCATGAAGAACAAGAGTGAAGAGCCTAAATATGCACTGCTAGTTATGGCTCTGTCCCTTTTTCTAGTCTTCTGTAAGCAGGAGGTTCGGATTAGTAATGGCTCATGTGGTGTTTTGTTCAACCTATGGAGTCTTGAACGTGTTTATCTTATGGTAGTATAGATTTCCAAAGATATAAAATATGAATATATGCACGAATGCTCAGATTAGATCAGTCGCTCAGTCGTGTCTGACTCTTTGTGACCCCATGAATCGCAGCACGCCAGGCCTCCCTGTCCATCACCAACTCCCGGAGTTCACCCAGACTCAAGTCCATCGAGTCAGTGATGCCATCCAGCCATCCCATCCTCTGTCGTCCCCTTCTTCTCCTGCCCCCAATCCCTCCCAGCATCAGAGTCTTTTCCAATGAGTCAACTCTTCGCATGAGGTGGCCAAAGTACTGGAGTTTCAGCTTCAGCATCATTCCTTCCAAAGAAATCCCAGGGCTGATCTCCTTCAGAATGGACTGGTTGGATCTCCTTGCAGTCCAAGGGACTCTCAAGAGTCTTCTCCAACACCACAGTTCAAAAGCATCAATTCTTCGGTGCTCAGCCTTCTTCACAGTCCAACTCTCACATCCATACATGACCACAGGAAAAACCATAGCCTTGACTAGACGGATCTTTGTTGACAAAGTAATGTCTCTGCTTTTGAATATGCTATCTAGGTTGGTTATAACTTTCCTTCCAAGGAGTAAGCGTCTTTTAATTTCATGGCTGCAGTCACCATCTAAAGTAATTTTGGAGTCCCCCAAAATAAAGTCTGACACTATTTCCACTGTTTCCCCATCTATTTCCCATGAAGTGGTGGAACCGGATGCCATGGTCTTCGTTTTCTGAATGTTGAGCTTTAAGCCAACTTTTTCACTCTCCACTTTCACCTTCATCAAGAGGCTTTTGAGTTCCTCTTCACTTTCTGCCATAAGGGTGGTGTCATCTGCATATCTGAGGTTATTGATATTTCTCCCGGCAATCTTGATTCCAGCTTGTGTTTCTTCCAGTCCAGCATTTCTCATGATGTACTCTGCATATAAGTTAAATAAACAAGGTGACAATATACAGCCTTGATGTACTCCTTTTCCTATTTGGAATCAGTCTATTGTTCCATGTCCAGTTCTAACTGTTGCTTCCTGACTTGCATACAGGTTTCTCAAGAGGCAGATCAGGTGGTCTGGTATTCCAGTCTCTTTCAGAATTTTCCACAGTTGATTGTGATCCACATAGTCAAAGGCTTTGGCATAGTCAATAAAGCAGAAATAGATGTTTTTCTGGAACTCTCTTGCTTTTTTGATGATCCAGCAGATGTTGGCAATTTGATCTCTGGTTCCTCTTCCTTTTCTAAAACCAACTTGAACATCAGGAAGTTCACAGTTCACATATTGCTGAACACTGGCTTGGAGAATTTTGAGCATTACTTTACCAGCGTGTGAGATGAGTGCAATTGTGTGGTAGTTTGAGCATTCTTTTGCATTGCCTTTCTTTGGGATTGGAATGAAAACTGACCTTTTCCAATCCTGTGGCCACTGCTGAGTTTTCCAAATTTGCTGGCATATTGAGTGAAGCACTCTCACAGCATCATCTTTCAGGATTTGGAATAGCTCAACTGGAATTCTATCACCTCCACTAGCTTTGTTCGTAGTGATGCTTTCTAAGGCCCACTTGACTTCACATTCCAGGATGTCTGGCTCTAGGTGAGTGATCACACCATCGTGATTATCTGGGTCGTGAAGATCTTTTTTTGTACAGTTCTTCTGTGTATTCTTGCCATCTCTTCTTTATATCTTCTGCTTCTGTTAGGTCCATACCATTTCTGTCCTTTATCGAGCCCATCTTTGCATGAAATGTTCCTTCAGTATCTCTGATTTTCTTGAAGAGATCTCTAGTCTTTCCCAGTCTGTTGTTTTCCTCTATTTCTTTGCAATGATCGCTAAAGAAGGCTTTCTTATCTCTTCTTGTTATTCTTTGGAACTCTGCATTCAGATGTTTATATCTTTTCTTTTCTCCTTTGCTTTTCACTTCTCTTCTTTTCACAGCTATTTGTAGGGCTGCCCCAGACAGCCATTTTGCTTTTTTGCATTTCTTTTCCATGGGGATGGTCTTGATCCCTGTCTCCTGTACAAGGTCATGAACCTCATTCCATAGCTCATCAGGCACTCTATCTGTCAGATCTAGGCCCTTAAATCTATTTCTCACTTCCACTGTATAATCATTTACACTAATCATTTACAATAATCATTTGATTTAGGTCATACATGAATGGTCTAGTGGTTTTCCCTACTTTCTTCACTTTAAGTCTGAAATTGGCAATAAGGAGTTCATGGTCTGAGCCATAGTCAGCTCCTGGTCTTGTTTTTGTTGACTGTATAGAGCTTCTCCATCTTTGGCTGCAAAGAATATAATCAGTCTGATTTCGATGTTGGCCATCTGGTGATGTCCACGTATAGAGTCTTCTCTTGTGTTGTTCGAAGAGGGTGTTATGACCAGTGCATTTTCTTGGCAAAACTCTATTAGTCTTTGCCCTGCTTCATTCTATACTCCAAGGCCAAATTTGTCTGTTACTCCAGGTGTTTCTTGACTTCCTACTTTTGCATTCCAGTCCCCTATAATGAAAAGGACATCTTTTTGGGTGTTAGTTCTAAAAGGTCTTGTAGGTCTTCATAGAACCGTTCAACTTCAGCTTCTTCAGCATTACTGGTTGGGGCATAGACTTGGATTACTGTGATATTGAATGGTTTGCCTTGGAAACGAACAGAGATCATTCTGTCGTTTTTGAGATTGCATCCAAGTACTGCATTTCAGACTCTTTTGTTGACCATGATGGCTACTCCATTTCTTCTGAGGGATTCCTGCCTGCAGTAGTAGATATAATGGTCATCTGAGTTAAATTCACCCATTCCAGTCCATTTCAGTTTGCTGATTCCTAGAATGTCGACGTTCACCCTTGCCATCTCTTGTTTGACCACTTCCAATTTGCCTTGATTCGTGGACCTAACATTCCAGGTTCCTATGCAATATCGCTCTTTACAGCATCGGACCTTGCTTCTATCACCAGACACATCCACAGCTGGGTATTCTTTTTGCTTTGGCTCCGTCCCTTCATTCTTTCTGGAGTTATTTCTCAGTCGTGTCCAACTCTGTAACCCCATGTATGGTAGCCTAACAGGCTCCTCTGTCCATGGAACTTCCCCATCAAAAATACTGGAGTGGGTTGCTATTTCCTACTCCAGGGGCTCTTCCTGACCTATGGGTCAAACCCGCGTCTACTGTGGCTCCTTCATTGCCAGGCAGATTCTTAACCACTATGGTACATGGTAGTACAGATTTCCAAAGACACAAAATATGAATGACATAGCTTCTTTCTTCTGTTTATGATGGATTACCGGCAATGCAGTCAGCATGGTCATAGACACTGAAAGCACTTTCACCGAAACTTTCACTCTATTCTCTGCTCCCATAGAACTTTCACTTCAGTTCAGTCACTCAATCATGTCCGACTCTTTGTGACCCCATGAACCACAGCATGCCAGGCCTCCCTGTCCATCACCAACTCCCAGAGTCCACCCAAACCCATGTCCATCGAGGCGGTGATGCCATCCAGCCATCTCATCCTCTGTTTTCCCCTTCTCCTCCTGCGCTCAATCTTTGCCAGCATCAAGGGCTTTTCAAATGAGTCAGCTCTTCGCATCAGGTGGCCAAAATGTTGGAGTTTCAGCTTCAACATCAGCCCTTCCAATGAACACCCAGGACTGATCTCCTTTAGAATGGACTGGTTGGATCTCCTTGCAGTCCAAGGGACTCTCAAGAGTCTTCTCCAACACCACAGTTCAAAAGCATCAATTCTTCAGTGCTCAGCTTTCTTTATAGTCCAACTCTCACATCCATACATGACCACTGGAAAAATCATAGCCTTGACTAAAGGGACCTTTGTTGGCAAAGTAATGTCTCTGCTTTTGAATATGCTATCTAGGTTGGTCATAACTTTCCTTCCAAGAGTAAGTGTATTTTAATTTCATGGCTCCAATCACCATCTGCAGTGATTTTGGAGCCCAGAAAAATAGAGTCAACCACTGTTTCCACTGTTTCCCCATCTATTTCCCATGAAGTGATGAGACCAGATGCCATGATCTTCGTTTTCTGAATGTTAAGCTTTAAGCCAACTTTTTCACTCTCCTCTTTCACCTGTATCAAGAGGCTTTTTAGTTCCTCTTCACTTTCTGCCATAAGGGTGGTGTCATCTGCATATCTGAGGTTATTGATATTTCTCCTAGCAATCTTGATTCCAGCTTGTGCTTCTTCCAGCCCAGCATTTCTCATGATGTACTCTGCATAGAAGTTAAATAAGCAGGGTGACAATATACAGCCTTGACGTACTCCTTTTCCTATTTGGAACCAGTCTGTTGTTCCATGTCCATTTCTAAGTGTTGCTTCCTAACCTGTATATAGGTTTCTCAAGAGACAGGTCAGGTGGTCTGGTGTTCCAATCTCTTTCAGAATTTTCCACAGTTGATTGTGATCCACGTAGTACTTTGCTTGGCTGCTAGTACTTTACCCATCAAATAGCACTAATGTGTGTACATATATCTATTTTCCCCATCATAAAGGGAGTTTCTTGGAGCTAGGAATTGTGCCCCAAATGCATTTGCTTCCCCAGCTACTGACACGTGAAGGTTGCCTTATACTAAGCCCTCAGTAAACACGAATGGAATTAGATTGTATTGTTCAAATGATTTTTGTCAGATATTCTTGTTCATTTGACACTATGGATTCGAAAAGTGCCTTTATCTATGTTCAAGAGATTATTGTCAACATTAAACCTGGAATAAAACATTGCTTTAAATAAACAAATGAAAACACTGAAAAAGGAAATACTTGTATCTATTTGTTTATCTATATGTGTATCTACATACATATCTAAATATTTATGCTTAGGTCTATATTTATGTCTAAATCTATATTTGATTCATACATTCTGGAATTTGAAAGTAAATACCATGTTTGTTCACCACTGGTCATCACAAAATGGAACTAAATTGTAGATACTTTGTGATCACAGAGATAAAGCCTGTGCCTCATGCTGTTTGTGGGTGATTGTGCAATATGGCCCTATTTTGTTTTGAGTTGCTCCTCCCTCCAGCCCACCTTCCAGTATTCATAGTCATCTCTTTAAATATAAGTCTGATGATGTCGCTTCTTAATTCTAGTTTCCTAACTTGGCATTGAGGATCTTGATTTTGTTCTTGTCTGTCTCTCTGTACTAATCACTGTTCGTTTACCCATTATGCTCCCTGTCTTCTGCCACGTAGAGCTCTGGAGCCCCCCAAATAGGCCAGGCTGTTTCAAATCTCCATAACTTTCCCTATATACCAGATTTTTTTTTTCTGTCCAAAATGCCCTTTTCTACTATATTCTGGAAAACTCCAATCATCCTTAAAGATTCAACTCAAATTATCAGTTCAGAAGCTTTCCTTCCTTCTTCCAGGCAGACCAAATGACACCTTCTCTGTGAGGTCACATCATATTCTGAACCTATTTCCATTTGTATATATAGTAGGTGCTATTAATATTTGTTTCATCTTTGTCTCTCATTCTACTAGTATAGAATCTCTGAAGTTGGATTCGTGTCTTTCTTTTTATGCTCAGAACCGAGTATACCACATGGGATATGGCAGGTGCTCAACAAATATTTGTAGAACAAATCATCTTATTCAATCTTCACAACCATAGTGATAGTGAAGTTGCTCAGTCGTGTCTGACTCTTTGCGACCACATGGACAGTAGCCAACCAAGCTCCTCCGTCCATGGGATTTTCCAGGCAAGAATACTGGAGTGGGTTTCCATTTCCTTCTCCAGGGGATCTTCCCGACCCAGGGATCGAGCCCGGGTCTCCTGCATTGTAGGCAGACGCTTTACAGTCTGAGCCACCACCATACATGTTTACAAATGAGTGTCCTGAGGTCTGAAAAGACTGAGTAACTTGCTTGTGGCCAGACAGTTAAGTGAACGGCAGATATTTTTTTTCAGTCTAGGACTCTGTCATCAACTTTCTAGCAGTGTTCTCATCTTTTCTCCCAGGAATAATGAAAGAGCCATTTATTTCAGATCTATCCTCCTAGATATGTGAAATCTAAAAAACGGTACAAATAAACTTATTCACAGAACAGAGTCATAGAGACAAAACAAAGTTATGGCTACCAGGAGGTAAGGGGGGATAAAATGGGAGACTAGGACTGACACATACATACATTTAAAATAAGTAACTAGGAAGGACCTACCATGCAGTGCAAGGAACTCAGTACTCTGTAATGACACATATAGGAAAAGAATCTAAAAAGATTATACCTAACTAATTCACTTTGCTGTGTAGCAGAAACTAACACAACATTTCAAATCATTAAAAAAATAAGCATTAAAATCATTTTAATAAAGATTAAATTAAAAAAATAAAATTGAGTCCTGTGACTGCTCTGATGTAACCCATGTCTGCCTGGAGAATTTTTTCCCACTCTTTTTTGCCTATAAGCACCTCGCCACATCTTGAATTGGCTCTCATCTCTTTGTCTATTTTGATATAGCTGACTTTCTTTGATTTCAATTCAGATTATTTGATTTTTTTTTCTTTCCTTTCTGATGATGAGTCAAAATGTCTGTCTGGTATTGCTCTTCACTAAAATTAGTCAGCCTTTCTTCATAAGCACTTCCCACCATCACCATGACTATAACTAGATCAGGCATATTCAGATCTTGACATGTTCAGGCAGAAGCCTTGATTTGGGGATATCAAGGAATTAATTTTTTCAAGTGTATCTGTGATGATAAGAATTCTTAATAACTCATTTCACATATACTACTAAATATCAGTATATGAAATGTTAGTAAGAAAAAATTTTTAAAAGAGTTGGTTCTTTCTGAGACTTTATTTACATTTTTTAATACAGATTGCTATTTATTGCAAAAAGTTGTTAGGACTTGCCCTGTGTCTTAGACCTGGGCTGTTACTTTGAATTGCCTGTGCCACATTGCTTTCTAAAGGTTCACTGGCACACTCCTGGCAGCATGTCGAAAACTGATCTTTTTAGCTTGCCCTCCAAACCACACTTTATCCACTCCTTCACTTCTGTCAGTCACATGCCCCCGACCTTTATTCTGTCAATCTAAAATCTTTTAAAAATCCATCAAATCATTCTGTATAGTTATTCACTGGGACTTCCTCTTTACCCCCTAGGGACCAAGGCTTCAGTGTCACTTGATCATTCATTCAAAGTCTCTCTCAGATTCAAAAGTCCTTCAGTAACACCTACTCTAATACATCATCACATATCCCTCAGTACAATAACCAATTCCTGCCTCTCATTTCTACATATATCAGCCATTCTGTATACCTCAGATAAGCTAATTTTCCTGAGACACTGCTTTTATTATGTCACTATGTCTGCTACTGCCTATTTATTAAGACCAAACCTTCAACCCCATATCTTAGGATTCAAATGGACTGGCTTTCCCCCCCACCGTTTCCTCTACCTAGATTTGCCCTTTTAAGTTGCTTTCCCCATTCATCTCAGTAGACTTTCATCCTTCAACAGCCCACTTTAATGTCACCTCCTCTGTGAAGCCTTTTCTGAACTAATTAATCATTTCATATTTCATGTTTTATAACACCCATCATATTATAATGCAGTTAGCTGTTTATCTTTCTCTTGTACTTTCTCTTCTGGTTTTGAGTTCTTTAAGGTTGAGGATGAAATGTTAGTCATGTATTTATTCCCAAAACACAGTTCAGTATCTGGCATTGTGTAGGAATTTAACATATTTGTTAAATGAATGTATGAATAAAATAATAATGACATTCTTTTCCATGTGTTATTCTCAACTCTGTGCATTCGTTCACATTTTACTTTTCTGAAAAGGCTTTTACACTGTTCTCCAAAAATTCAAATGCAATATATTTTTGAAAATAGCTCAGCACAAATTGATACACATATTCAGTATTATTGGGACTGTTTAAGTTTAGGCATGTATGTAACATCTCTAAGAAGTGTCTGTATCAGAATGGTAGGATTTATTATTATTGCTAACAATAAACTTCTTGTTAACAGATTTTAAAGTTCTCCATTTTGCCTATTGTTCTGCATTTTAAAAGTTGTAGAATGGGCTATCACAGTGTCCTTAAAATATCGAGTAAAATATATTTTTCCCTGCACACAAACACACACACATGCACACAACTTTAAAGTTACTTCAAGGATCATATTCACTTCTACATTTTCCATTAAGCTTTCCATCAATAATTATACTTCACTGTGTTTTTGTCTCAAAAAATTTTTTTAATATAAATTTATTTGTTTTAATTGGAGGCTAATTACTTTACGATATTGCATTGGTTTTGCCATACATCAACATGAATCCACCACAGGTGTACACGTGTTCCCCATCCTGAACCCCCCTCCACCTCCCTCCCCATACCATCCCTCTGGGTCATCCCAGTGCACTAGCCCCGAGCATCCTGTATCCTGCATTGAACCTGGACTGGCAGTTCGTTTCATATATGATATTATACATGTTTCAGTGCCATTCTCCCAAATCATCCCACCCTCTCCCTCTCCCACAGAGTCCAAAAGAATGTCTCAAAATTTTTTAGCATTTCTAGTCTATGAGAGAAAACTATTATTTCATTCACTGTGGCTAACTTTTGTTTGTTCTTTTATTTCACATAAAACCCAGGATTTCTTTTGCTTTATTTTTAAACTTTCACAGTCTCACATCAACAGTAAGCAATTGACTGTTATTAGGAATTTTTGCTATAGCTGTTTTTGTCATTGATAAGAGGGTAAAGGAGGGAAGGCTCTTGCCAGGGACTGACAAAGTAAAAATATTTCTTATTTTATAGTGACATGGATCTTTTATAAAAAAAGTAGCACCTTCTCTCTTGGAAGCTCTTTGTAGTTTTGTTAAATTGCATTTGCAATTTTCCGTTTTCCTTTTAGAAATTTTTCCTTTTTCCCCCTCAAGTTATTCTCTCTTTGAGCTTTGTGAATGTCTTTTGCCAGGATTTTCTTTTTTCCTTTTTTTCTTCTTTCTCTTTTAATCTCTTTTCAGTTCAGTTCAGCTGCTCAGTTGTGTCCAACTCTTTGAGACCCCTGAACTTCCTTTGTTTGCCCATCTATTTGCCATGAAGTGATGGGACCAGATGCCATGATCTTAGTTTTTTGAATGTTGAGTTTTAAACCAACTTTTTTACTCCTCTTTCATTTTCATCAAGAGGCTCTTGAGTTCTTCACTCTCTGCCTTAAGGGTGGTGTCGTCTGCATATCTGAGGTTATAGATATTTCTCCCAGCAATCTTGATTCCAGATTAAATAAATTAAGATTAAAATCTTAATCTCTTTTAATGCCCCCTTTCTCAGTCAGTGTCATTCTCTCCAAAAATGTAGAGATGAATTTTTTGCTAACGACTCAATACTGCTCAATTTAAACCCTCCCTTTTGCAATTCCACTGACCAAAGATTTGTTTTTATTTTTCTCCAGAAGCATGAAGTAATATATCATCATTATTATATAAATATATAAGTATAGTTTCAATTCAGTTCAGTTCAGTTGCTCAGTCGTGTCTGGCTCTGCGACCCCATGGACCGCAGCACGCCAGGCCTCCCTGTCCATTACCAACTCCCTGAGTTCACTCAAACTCATGTCCATTGAGTCGGTGATGCCATCCAACCATCTTGTCCTCTGTCGTCCCCTTCTCCTCTCGCCTTCAATCTTTCTCAACAACAGGGTCAGGTGGCCAAAGTATTGGAGCATCAGTCTTGGAGTATTGGAGCAAAGTATCCAGCATCAGTCTTTCCAATGAATATTCAGGACTGACTTCCTTTAGGATGGACTGGTTGGATCTCCATTTTTGAAAGTTATCTCGGATTTAATTTTTATAATTACATGGTCATTTACTTTTAACAAATATGGTCATTTAACAAAATGTCATTTCCAGCAAACCAAGTTATGTTTGCTAAATTTTGATATTGACTAATATGTATTTATTGTTTCTAAATGTTAAAAATTAAGGTTAACATAAATCATTCTGGTTAAGGTTTTCATTTTGCACTGGTTTTTTTGATAAGATGTTTGAGTGATGTAAAGGAGCAATAATTATTATTTGAAGAGTTGTGTATTATTTGATCTTCAGAATGGACATCACATCTTCAGTTGGTAGTTTTTATAAATAAAAATGTTCAGTTGTCAAGTTGAAGTATCATTATATATTCCATAATTCCTCATTAATACCAGTATTAAATAGCTTTAATGTACATTTTAAAATTAAATGAACAACAAGATTGCCTATCTGCTTTTTGGAAATATATGAATTTCTCTTATCCTCTAAATCTACGCCATTTGTCTGAGATCTTGTCTTTGCTTTCTGTGGACTTAAAATGGGCAATGTAAATGCCAGTTTTTTAATTCGAATTTTTAAATCACAAGGTCCAATTTCACTTTCTTCAGTTCATGTTGAATTAGGAACTCAGTTTAAGAAGAAATACAGTATTTTTTTGTGTAATACTTGTCACTTAATTCATTATAAGTTTGTTTTTTTTATTATAAGGTCTCTTAGGGTCTGAAGTATTCTTCCGGGAGTCAGAGTGACTTTTGGTTCAGTCACTGTAACACAGCCCTTTTGGATGGAGAACTGATTTGAAATTCTTAGATGAAAAATAAGGACCAAAGAAATTAAATATAAAGTCCACAGGCTATAAAAATAAGCTATTAGAAAATAAACCTTACAGTAATACTTGGATGACTAGTTAAATTGATTAAACATACTAAATTATTGAGCAAGTAAGTGATGATGAACAAAAATGTTGTTTTTAAAGCCAGATTTAAATTAATATGCTTATTAATATGCTTATGCTTATTAACACATATGCTTAGTTAACCATTCTTTTCTTAGTATATTTATTGTCCATTTCCAATTTTTAAAATCCAGAATTGGTGTAGTATCAGCTTGAAATTACAGCTTACTCAGAAATCAAGCAATTTATCTGCTGGCCCAAAATTTGGAGGCTCCAGGAATGAGTTCAGAATTAGCTAGAGCAATTAAAGCACTGCAGTCTTTAATCTCTGTAATGATACTCCTCAGGTCCCAGCTATCCAGGGGCTATTTAGCTCTCATTATCTCTTGCAACTTCTTTTTTCTCTCCTCCTCCCTCAATGAAGGCAGTAGGCTAGGCGGACTGATAACTGCCAGCATTTTTGTTAACAGAACCAAGCTGTTTCTTTAAAGCAGACTTCTTTTTTTTTGGGGGGGGGGTGTTAGTTTTTTTTTTAATATAAATTTATTTATTTTAATTGGAGGCTAATTACTTTACCACATTGTATAAATAACAGAGAAGCACTTTTTTTTTTTTACAGTTTATTTCTGACATAGCAAGTCAGCTTTTATTAAAGCAAATACTGATGTCTCAGCAATGTACAGAGGTCTCACGATTTTGTCTACTTTCACAAGTTTTATGGTAATGAAATGTTAATACCTATTGCTCTCTACTTTCTGAATTCACGTATCACATCCAGAGACATTACAGTTTGTTGTCAATAATGCCTCATTGTTTGTGGTGGTCTCTGAAGTTCGTTTAGAGAATAAGTGTTTGCATGTGTGTATTAGAGGGAGAATAAGTGAGACAGAGAGTGGAGGTAGGAACAGAAAGAGAATGGGTTGTTGAATGGACTGGAAAGAACAAATAGTGCTGGAATTCTGAGATTTAGTTATTATTCTTGTATTGAATGAACTTTAAAAAGGTTATTTGGGGCTGGAATTTTAGATTTGACCCTGCAGAACATATGAACATGCTGTGTATGCTTAATCATTCAGTCATGTCCAACTCTTTGCGACCCCATAGACTGTAGTCCACCAGGTACCTCTGTCCATGGGGATTCTCCAGGCAAGAATACTGGAGTGGGTTGCCTTGCCCTCCTCCAGGGGATCTTCCCAACCCAGGGGTTGAATCCAGGTCTCCCTACCATCTGAGCCACCAGGGCAGCCCATAGGCAAGCTGAGTCAGTCTCATTTATGTGCCCACTCTCAAATTTGCTTTAACCACTGTTAAAACACAGAGTCCATTGTTTCTATCTATTTAGGGCCTATTGTAGCTCATTGGTATTGTTTCATGTTGTGCTCAAATCGGCCACTTTTATTTTAGAGTGACTTAAGAGGCATTTTATTTACTGGTTTCTCTTTATAGTTAAATCTTATCTAGTAGGCTGATGAGCATCATCAAGTCAGCAACACACTGAACATTCGGTTCATATTGTCACCCATACTCTGTCATAACCACGAATCACCTGTGATGTTCCACCTACTGTATTGCAGGAAAAACAGAGGTTTCTGACGGATGTTCTACATGAAGTGATGCTGCTTGACGGCTTGGCCAGTTCCCATCCGGTATCACAGGAAGTGCTACGGGCAACAGATATCGACAGGGTGTTTGACTGGATCGCATATAAAAAGGTGGGAATAGATAAGACCCAATTGCCAAGTGGGTATTTCACTCTCCTGGCCAAACTCTTTCATGCTAAGATATATATTTTTCTCTTCTTTTTTGGTGAATAGACATGGATTGTGAGAAAATATAGTCACTAGGTTCATGTCATTTTATGAGTTAGGGTTTTGCTTTATAAACCAGTAAAATATGTGCCAAATAATGCATAGAAATATTGGAAGTATTAATGAGATAAATATTTGAAGTCTTGATATGAAGCTGCTGTACAGATGACATTATGTAAATGTCAGGTTTTATTGTTATTAATAAGACAGCTGACCTATGTAGTGACAAATTATTTCCCACCTGTGCCCCTAATACTTTTTGATTGGCTGCTACAAATGGGTATAGGCAGTGACATGACATACATATTTTATAAACATTATTTAAGAATGATTTGGGGAATTAACCATGTTTCCTGGATAATAATAAATAATAAATAAATAATGATAAATAAAATCTTAAAGAATAGGCATTGAATGGCAAAGATTTTGGACCAATGACTAGACATCTGTAGAAATAAGATATATTATGAATTTTTTTTCCATCATTACTTGTGTTAAGATTTTTCTTTATATCTCTATCCTTTAGTTTTTCTAATTTTAACATAAGCAGCTACATCTCAGTGTTAAACACTTGAAGTGGAAATGAAAGTCACTCAGTCATGTCTGACTCTTTGTGACCTCATGGACTATACAGTCCATGGAATTCTCCAGGCCAGAATACTGGAGTAAGTGGCCTTTTCCTTCTCCAGGCGATCTTCCCAACCCAGGGATTGAACCTAGGTCTCCCATTTTGCAGGTGGATTCTTTACCAGCTGAGCCACAAGGGAAGCCCGTTAAAAACTTAACAGCCACTTAATACTTGTTAAAATAATTTTAAATTTTACTTTGTCTTTGATGTAGATTGGTTTGCATTTATTGGGATTTCTGTATACTTTATTGATTTAATAATGTTTAAGTTTGAAAATAAGTTGCTAATATTCTTTCTGAAAAACAAGTTATTCTCTTTATGACTAGAGATCAAATAATGATTCACCAGAATTCTTTGGTGCACTAATTTGGATATTTGGTTTTACACCCAAGAAATGACTGTATCAATGATTATTAGTTAATATTGCTTGCTATAATATGTAAAGATGCAAATTGTGTTAAAAAATATCTTTTTGAAGTCACTGATCATTGCATTGGCTCAAAAAGGATATTTTTGATGCTTTATAAAAATAAGTGAAAGTGTATAACCATATTTAAAGTATGTAGTGTTAATGTATTTATTTTACAAATTAAATAAAGTATATATTAATTTTTATATATGATATTTTCGGGTAGATTTTGTAAATTTGGATCATTCAGCTATATTGATTCCTAAAATATAATGCAGAAAATTCATTAACTTAGCTGGAGACAATTTGGAGACATGTCTAGTTTTTTCCCACCTAACTACCAATTCCAAAAGAGTATTTGTAAATACCAATTTAAATTCTATATGATAATATTAGGAAAATGTTATTTTGATTAAATATGTTAATAGATGTGCTTTTACATGTAAGTTAACATTTATTCCAGATTTCATATATTTGAGTAATTTTGAATTTAATTAAGAAGGCTAAGACTCAAAACAGTAGGAAAGAAGGAATTCACAATGATTGTTATTTTACCCTCTCTACATTTTGGTGCAAAGGCTTATCAATTTACAAACGTGATCAAGAGCAAACTGAGCCAAGATCCTCAGGACCATCATCAGAAAGGACACTGGCTTATTTGCCTCTAGTCATGTATCTTTGTTTTTAATTTTTTTGAGAAATAGCTGATAAATATAATTGTGTATAATTAAAGTGTACAGTGTGATGACTTGATATACATATACATTGTGAAGTGATTACCAAGATCAAGATAATTAGCACATATGTCACCTCACCTAACATTTTTGGGGAGTGGGAAGTGAGGATGCCTAAGATCTATCTCTGCAACTTTCAAGTATATAACGTTGTATTATTAACTGTGGTCACAGTGCTATACATGAGTATTGGAATTTATTCTTCTTACAAGTGAAAATTTGTAGTTTGACTTATATCACCCAATTTCCCCTTTCCCCTAGCCCTTGGAAACCACCATTCTATACTTTGTTTCTATTCAATCGGCTTTTTTTTTAGATTTTATATATGCTTAACACATAACATATATATTAATATTTGTCTTTCTCTGACTTATTTTACTTAGCATAATGACCTTCAGGTTAATCCATGTCAAAAATGGTAGGATTGCCTTCTTTTTATTACTGAATAAAATTCAATTATATATATATATCACATTTTCTTAACCCATTCATCTGTTGAAAGACATTTAGATTGTTTTGATATCTTGGTTATCATAGAACATGCTGAAAGGAACAAAGAAACATGGGTGTGCAGATACCCTCCTGAAGATGCCGGCTTAAATTCCTTTGAATGCATAGGAGTGGGATTGCAAGATCCTATGGTTGTCTGATTTCTGATATCTTTAACCTGCATAGTGTTTTCTGCAATGGCTATAACCAATTTACACTCCCACTAACACTACATAAGCATTCTCTTTTCTTCACATCCTTGTTAGCATGTGTTATCTCTTGCTTTTTTGATAATAGCCATCACAGGTATGAAGTGATATCTTGCGGTTTTGATCTGCATTTTGGTGATGATTAATGATGTAGAGCATTTTTTCATATAACTATGGACATTAGTGTGCCTTTGTTGGAAAAATGTCTATTCAGGTCCTTTGCCCATTTTTAAATTCTATTATTATTATTTTTTTTTTTGCAATTGAATTGTATGAGTTTTTTATATTTATTTTGGATATTAACCCTTTATCAGATATGTGATTTGCTAATGTTTTCTCTCATTCTTCAGGTTGTCTTTCCAGTTTATTGATTATTTGCTTTGCTGTGCCAAAGCTCTTCCATTTGATGTAGTTCAGTTGGTTTACTTTGACTTTTATTGGTTGTGCTCTTAGTCTCTTATCTGATTAATCATTGCTTAGACCAATATTGGGCTTCCCAGGTGGTACTAGTGGTGAAGAATGTGCCTGCCAATGCAGGAGACAAGAAACGTGGCTTTGACACCTGGGTTAGGAAGATCCCCTGGAGGAGGGCATGGCAACTCACTCCGTATTCTTGCCTGGAGAATTCCATGGACAGAGGAGCCTGGTGGGCTACAGTCCATAGGTCTCAAAGAGTCAAACATGACTGAAGTGACATAGCATGCATGCAAGACCAATGTCAAGCATCTTTCCCTCTATATTTTCTTCTAGGAGTTTTACGCTTTCTCATCTTACATTTAAGTTTGTGACCCATTTCAAGTTCATTTTTTTGAGTGGTGTAAGAGAAGTGTCCAGTTTCCTTCTTATGCATCTAGATGTCCAGTTTTACTAACATCATTCAAAGAAGTTACTAATCTTTCTCCTTTGTGTGTTCTTAGCGCTCTTGTCAAGAATCAGTTCACCACATATTTATGATTCATATCTGGAATCTTTGTTCTGCTCCACTGGTTCCAGGTACCTGTTGCCAGAACTATGCTTCTTTGATTACTGTAGCTTTGTATATGGCTCAAAATCAGGAATGACGATGCTTCCAAGTTTGTTCTTCTTTCTCAGGTTAACTTTTGCTATTTGGGGTCTTTTATGGCTCCATACAAATTTTAGGATAATTTTTGTCTATTTCGGTGAAAAATGGAATTTTATTAGGGACTGTATTGAATTTGTAGATCATTTTCAGTAGTATGGAGATTTTCACAGTATTAATTTTTCAGTCAAAGATCACAGGATATCTTTTCATTTATTTGTGTCTTCTTAGTTACTTTCACCAATATCTCATAGTTCTCAGTGTATAATCTTTTACTTCCTTGGTTCAGTTTATTTATAAGTATTTTATTGGTTTTGATGCTATTCTAAATAGGATTGCTTTCTTAATTTCTCTTTCAGATAGTTCATTGTTAGTGTTTAGGAAAACAGCTAATTTTTATATGTTGACTTTGTATCCTGCAATTCCAGTGAATTAATTCATTCGTTGTAACCATTTGTGTGTGTGTGTGTGTGTGTGTGAAGTCTTTAGGGTTTTCAATATAGAATACCATGCCATCTATAAACAGAGATGATTTTACTTCTTCCTTTCTAATTTAAGGCTTTTATCTATTTAATTTTTCCTCATCTAGTTGCTATGACTTGGACTCCCAGTACTGTGTTGAGTAGAAATGGCAAGAGTGGGCATCTTTGTCTTATTCGTGATCTGAGAGGAAAGGCTTTTAGCTTTTCATCATTGAGAGGGGTTGTCTTCATTCTAGTCCTGTGTCATTATGCTTAAGTATCACTGAAAATGCTGTCCTTACTGTGATTTTAATTGATGATAGGATCTATCCATTTTCAATGAAGACTTCTCAAGGAAAACATTTTCTTTGTAATAAGTATATTGAGAAATAATTAACATGCAATAAACTATAATGGGCTTCCCTGGTGGGTCAGAGGTTAAAGGATCTGCCTGCAATGTGGGAGACCTGGGTTCAATCCCTGGGTCGGGAAGATCCCCTGGAGAAGGAAATGGCAACCCACTCCAGTATTCTTGCCTGGAGAATCCCATGGATGGAGGAGCCTGGTGGGCTACACTCCATGGGGTTGCAAAGAGTCAGACACGACTGAGCTACTTCACTTAAAAGGTACAATTTATATGTTCTAACATATGTATACACAGTGAAAATATCACCACAATCAAGATAATGGACTCATTCATCAAAAGTTTCCTCATGCCTCTTTGTAATTCCTCCTCTCATCCCTCCTCACTCTTCCACTGATCAACTTTTCACTGTAGATTAATTTGTAATTTCTAGAGTTTTGTATAAATAGAATTAGGCAATATACACTCTTTTTTTGTCTGCCTTTCTTTCACCCAATATCATGATTTTGAGGTACAATTCATGTTGTAGAATACATGGATGTAATATAATTTGTTCATTCACCGAGATATTTGGGTTTTTCTAGCTTGGATCTGTTACAAATAAAGCTACTATGAATATTTTTGCAGGTCTTTGTATGTGTGCATTTTGCCTCTCTTGGGTGATTACCTGCAATATTTAGATGATGATAGGTATATTTAATGTTTTATGATACTGCTGAACTGTTTTCCAAAGTAGTTGAACCACTGTATCAAGGTAAAGTCTTATCAAAAGTGTACCAGAAGCAACCTAGATGTCCATCAGCAGATGAATGGATAAGAAAGCAGTGGTACATATACACAATGGAGTATTACTCAGCCATTAAAAAGAATACATTTGAATCAGTTCTAATGAGGTGGATGAAACTGGAGCCTATTATACAGAGTGAAGTAAGCCAGAAGGAAAAACATAAATACAGTATACTAACGCATATATATGGAATTTAGAAAGATGGTAACAATAACCCGGTGTACGAGACAGCAAAAGAGACACTGATGTATAGAACAGTCTTATGGACTCTGTGGGAGAGGGAGAGGGTGGGAAGATTTGGGAGAATGGCATTGAAACATGTAAAATATCATGTAAGAAACGAGTTGCCAGTCCAGGTTCGATGCATGATACTGGATGCTTGGGGCTAGTGCACTGGGATGACCCAGAGGGATGGTATGGGGAGGCAGGAGGGAGGAGGGTTCAGGATGGGGAACACATGTATACCTGTGGTGGATTCATTTTGATATTTGGCAAAACTAATACAATTATGTAAAGCTTAAAAATAAAATAAAATTAGAAAAAAAAAAAAGTGTACCAGAGTTCTACTTCTTCCCAATCTTCACCAACACAAAGTTGATATAATCAGTTTGTTTAATTTTAGATATTGTAATGGTATTTCATTGTGATTATTAATTTACATTCCCCTAGTAGCCATCATGGTCAACAAAAAGAGTCGGAAATGCAGTACTTGGATGCAATCTCAAAAACGACAGAATGATCTCTGTTCGTTTCCAAGGCAAACCATTCAATATCACAGTAATCCAAGTCTGTGCCCCAACCAGTAACACTGAAGAAGCTGAAGTTGAATGGTTCTATGAAGACCTACAAGACCTTTCAGAACTAACACCCAAAAAAGATGTCCTTTTCATTATAGGGGACTGGAATGCAAAAGTAGGAGGTCAAGAAACACCTGGAGAAACAGACAAATTTGGCCTTGGAGTATAGAATGAAGCAGGGCAAAGACTAATAGAGTTTTGCCAAGAAAATGCACTGGTCATAACAAACACCCTCTTCCAACAACACAAGAGAAAACTCTATACATGGACATCACCAGATGGTCAACACCGAAATCAGATTGATTATATTCTTTGCAGCCAAAGATGGAGAAGCTCTATACAGTCAGCAAAAACAAGACCAGGAGCTGACTGTGGCTCAGACCATGAACTCCTTATTGCCAAATTCAGACTGAAATTGAAGAAAGTAGGGAAAACCACTAGATCATTCAGGTATGACCTAAATCAAATCCCTTATGATTATACAGTGGAAGTGAGAAATAGATTTAAGGGCCTAGATCTGATAGATAGAGTGCCTGATGAACTATGGAATGAGGTTCGTGACATTGTACAGGAGACAGGGATCAAAACCATCCCCATGGAAAAGAAATGCAAAAAAGCAAAATGGCTGTCTGGGGAGGCCTTACAAATAGCTATGAAAAGAAGAGAACCAAAAAGCAAAGGAGAAAAGGAAAGATATAAACATCTGAATGCAGAGTTCCAAAGAATAGCAAGAAGAAATAAGAAAGCCTTCTTTAGCGATCAATGCAAAGAAATAGAGGAAAACAACAGAATGGGAAAGACTAGAGATCTCTTCAAGAAAATCAGAGATACTGAAGGAACATTTCATGCAAAGATGGGCTCGATAAAGGACAGAAATGGTATGGACCTCCTAAAAGAAGCAGAAGATATTAAGAAGAGATGGCAAGAATACACAGAAGAACTGTACAAAAAAGATCTTCACGATCCAGATAATCATGATGGTGTGATCACTGACCTATAGCCAGATATCTTGGAATGTGTAGTCAAGTGGGCCTTAGAAAGCATCACCATGAACAAAGCTAGTGGAGGTGATAGAATTCCAGTTGAGCTATTCCAAATCCTGAAAGATGATGCTGTGAGAGTGCTTCACTCAATATGCCAGCAAATTTGGAAAACTCAGCAGTGGCCACAGGACTGGAAAAGGTCAGTTTTCATTCCAATCCCAAAGAAAGGCAATGCCAAAGAATGCTCAAACTACCGCACAATTGCACTCATCTCACACGCTGGTAAAGTAATGCTCAAAATTCTCCAAGCCAGTGTTCAGCAATATGTGAACTGTGAACTTCCTGATGTTCAAGTTGGTTTTCGAGAAGGCAGAGGAACCAGAGATCAAATTGCCAACATCCACTGTATCATGGAAAAAGCAAGAGAGTTCCAGAAAAACATCTATTTCTGATTTATTGACTATGCCAAAGCCTTTGACAGTGTGGATCACAATCAACTGTGGAAAATTTTGAAAGAGATGGGATTACCAGACCACCTGATCTGCCTCTTGAGAAATCTGTATGCAGGTCAGGAAGCAACAGTTAGAACTGGACATGGAACAACAGACTGGTTCCAAATAGGAAAAGGAGTACGTCAAGGCTGTATATTGTCACCCTGTTTATTTAACTTATATGCAGAGTACATCATGAGAAATGCTGGACTGGAAGAAACACAAGCTGGAATCAAGATTGCCGGGAGAAATATCAATAACCTCAGATATGCAGATGACACCACCCTTATGGCAGAAAGTGAAGAGGAACTCAAAAGCCTCTTGATGAAGGTGAAAGTGGAGAGTGAAAAAGTTGGCTTAAAGCTCAACATTCAGAAAATGAAGATCATGGCATCTGGTCTCATCACTTCATGGGAAATAGATGGGGAAACAGTGGAAACAGTGTCAGACTTTATTTTTTGGGGCTCCAAAATCACTACAGATGGTGACTGCAGCCATGAAATTAAAAGATGCTTACTCCTTGGAAGGAAAGTTATGACCAACCTAGATAGCATATTCAAAAGCAGAGACATTACTTTGCCGACAAAGGTTCGTCTAGTCAAGACTATAGTTTTTCCTGTGGTCATGTATGGATGTGAGAGTTGGACTGTGAAGAAGGCTGATTGCTGAAGTATTGATGCTTTTGAACTGTGATGTTGGAGAAGACTCTTGAGAGTGCCTTGGACTGCAAGGAGATCCAACCAGTCCATTCTGAAGGAGATCAGCTCTGGGATTTCTTTGGAAGGAATGATGCTAAAGCTCAAACACCAGTACTTTGGCCACCTCATGCGAAGAGCTGACTCATTGGAAAAGACTCTGATGCGGACACAGAGTCGGACACAACTGAGCGACTGATCTGATCTGATCTGAATGACTAATGATATTGACTATTTTTTCCTTTGCATATTTTCTTTCATATATCTTCCTTGATGAAGTGTCAGTTCAAATCCTTTGCACATTTTTTTTAGATTGGATTCAATTCAATTCACTTCAGTCACTCAGTCATGTATGACTCTTTGCAACCCCATGGACTGCAGCATACCAGGCTTCCCTGTCCATTGCCGACTCCCAGAGCTTGCTCAAACTCATGTCCATCAAGTCAGTAATGCCATCCAACCATCTCATCCTCTGCTGTCCCCTTCTTCTCCTGGATTGTTTTCTTATTACTGAGTTTTGAGAATTCTTTATATTTTGAATATAGGTTATCATATACCTGATGTAAAATAATAGTTTTCCTAATTTGTGACTTTCTCTTTATTTTCATAGCAGTATCTTTCTAAAAGCAAACTGTTTTCATTTTAAGTTCATTTTACCATATTTTTTAATTGATAATGCTGTTGGTGTCATAGGTAAGGAATCTTTGGCTAATTCAAGGCCATGAAGGTTATTCCTTTGTTTTTTCTTAGAGGTTTTATAGTTTTCAGTTTATATTTAGATCTATATTCTATTTTTGAGTCAAGTCAATTTTTGAATATAGTATGAAGTTTGAATTGAATGTTTCCCTTTTTATTGAATATGGATATTCATTTTTTCAGGAATCATTTCTTGAAATGAATTGCCTTTTCACATTTGTTGAAATGTGTGAGCTATCTATGTGTGGGTCTTTTTTCTGGACTGTTTATTTTGTTCTATTGATATATTTATTTATCTTGGTGCCAGTACTACATAATCTTGATGACTGTAGTTTTTAATAAGCAGTGAAATTATTGTTAGTCCTCCAATTTTGTCCTTTTTTTTAAAAGTTCTTTAGGTTATTCTTGATTTCTTGAATTTCTATATGAATTTTAGAATGTTTTGACATTTCTTTTAAATTCTGCTATAATTACAGGGATTGCACTGTATTTATATAATAATTTGGGAGCATTGACACCTTAACAGTATTGAGTGACCCATGAATGGCATACACTTTTCCACTAATTTAGGGCCTTTGTATTTTCTCTCAGTAAGATACTTTTTAGCTCATTTTACGTAATATATTTGTTTTATTGGCATAAAGATTTAAATGTTATATTCTTTTATTATTCTTTTAATATCATATAATATCACCTCTTTTATTCCAGATATTGTTAATTTCTATCTATTCTCCTGATTAGTCTAGCTAGAACTTTACACATTTTATTCTGAAAAAAATCTGCTTTTTATTTAATTGATTTCTAGTTTTACTTTCTATGTCATCGATTTCCTCTCTAATTATTTCCTTCTTTTATATACTTTGGATTTAGTCTGTTCTTTTTTCTAGTTTCTTACTGTGCAAACTGAGGTCATTAGTTGGAGGCCTTTGATCTGTTATAGTTCAGGTGTTTATTTTATCAATTTCCTCTTAAAGTTTACTGCTTAGGGCATTCTCCAGCTTTTGAGAGATAGAGGTTTCATTTTCATTCACTTTATAGTATTATTTCCCATTTGATTTAGTAATTTATCCATGGGTTATTTGAAGTTTTTCCAGAAAATTTTCTGTTTTCATTTCTTATGTAATTCTTCTGTGGTCAGGGAAGTATATTCTGTATGACTTGAATCTTCTTAAATTTGTTGAGGCTTATCTTAAGGCCTAGAATTTGGTCTCTGTTGGTAAATGTGCTGTTTGCACTTCAAAAGAATGTGTATCCCACTTTTGGCTGCAATGTTTTATAAATGCCAATTAGGTCAACCTAGCTGATAGAATTGTTCAAGTCCTCTACGTCCTCATTGATTTTCTGTCTACTTGTTCATCATGCTTTTTTGATGGGTGCTCATTGTTTGGATTCACCCACATGATGTCAAATCAAACTTCTAAAAATATAGTAAAAAAACATGGGCCAGGTGCCTGCTGGCGTGTCTGAAAAATAATCTTCAATGTGAATGTGGAAAAACGAAGCTCAGAAAAATCTGGCTGTAATCTTACAGGCTTTGGTTTGCTAATCTTTATATCAGGCCTTCATGTATTTTTAGTGCTTTAGACTAGTTCTCCAGTTTGGCTTCTCTCAGGCTCATTCTATAAGCAAGTTAGTATGTGGGAAATATACAATAACCAACTTAACTCTGTGGATGGAATGGATGTACTGTGTCATTTCAGGATGTGTATGACAGATATTACTGATAATTGAACAGCCAAAAATAACATCAACTGTTAACATGTATCGAATGTGTGTTAACTCTATACTTTCATTAACTCAGTTAATTCTCATAATCCCCTTGGCTACTGCTAAGTCGCTTCAGTCGTGTCCAACTCTGTGCGACCCCATAGACAGCAGCCCACCAGGCTCCCCCATCCCTGGGATTCTCCAGGCAACTCCACTGGAGTGGGTTGCCATTTCCTTCTTCAATGCATAAAAGTGAAAAGTGAAAGTGAAGTCACTCAGTCGTGTCTGACCCTCAGCGACCTCATGGAGTACAGCCTTCCAGACTCCTCCATCCATAGGATTTTCCAAGCAAGAGTACTGGAGTGGGGTGCCATCACCTTTTCCGATAATCCCCTTTAGGGCTTGTTATTTCCATGATCCTCACTTTAAAGATGAAGATATTGATCATGGTCAATCCAAGGATATGTTTCCCAGGAAATCAGATTCTAGAGCCAATATTCTTAAACACTATCATATTTGATCAATATACTTGGCTGGAGCACTCATTCCAAAGTCATTTGTAAACCCCAAATAATGTTCCAGGCTCTGTGTCCTGAGTGTTAAGGATATTATAGTCAGTAAGACACAAAAGAAGCTCCCCCCATGGCTCAGCAGTAAAGAATCCACCTGCAATGCAGGAACTTCAGGAGATGCTGGTTTGACCCCTGGGTCGGGAAGATCCCCTGGAGGAGGGCATGGCAACCCACTCCAGTATTCTTGCCTGGAGAATCCCATGGACAGAGGAGCTTAGTGGGCTATCACCCATAGGGTTGCAAACAGTCAAACATAACTGAAGTGACTTAAGCACACATGCATGCTAGACACCAAGGAGGAATAGCAAATAAGTAAGTCAGGGCAGTAATATTTGAGTGTTAACATCAATGTCTCCATTTTAAATGTAGAAACATAACTCAAGTCATCTTAAGCAATAAAAATTTGTTGACTGAATAACTGGAAAGTCTGAGATGTTGTTCAGTTCAGTTCAGTTCAGTCGCTCAGTCATGTCCGACTCTTTGTGACCCCATGAATCATAGCGTACCAGGCCTCCCTGTCCATCACCATCTCCCAGAGTCCACCCAAACTCATGTCCATTGAGTCGGTGATGCCATCCAACCATCTCATCCTCTGTCATCCCCTTCTCCTCCTGCCCTCAATCTTTCCTAGCATCAGGGTCTTTTCAAATTAATCAGCTCTTTGCATCAGGTGGCCAAAGTATTGGAGTTTCAGCTTCAACATCAGTCCTTCCAATGAACACCCAGGACTGATCTCCTTTAGGATGGACTAGTTGGAACTCCTTTCAGTCCAAGGGACTCTCAGGAGTCTTCTACAACACCACAGTTCAAAAGCATCAATTCTTTGGCTCTCAGCTTTCTTTATAATCCAACTCTCACATCCATACATGACCACTGGAAAAACCATAGCCTTGACTAGATGGGCCTTTGTTGACAAAATAATGTCTCTGCTTTTTAATATGCTGTCTAGGTTGGTCATAACTTTCCTTCCAAGGAATAAGCATCTTTTAATTTCATGGCTGCAGTCACCATCTGCAGTGATTTTGCTGCCCCCCAAAATAAAGTCTCTCACTGTTTCCACTGTTTTCCCATCTATTTGCCATGAAGTGATGGGTCCAGATGCCATAATCTTAGTTTTCTGAATGTTGAGCTTTAAGCCAACTTTTTTCACTCTCCTTTTTCACTTTATCAAGAGGATCTTTAGTTCTTCTTTGCTTTCTACCATAAGGGTGGTGTCATCTGCATATCTGAGGTTACTGATATTTCTCCCAGCAATCTTGATTCCAGCTTGTGCTTCCTCCAGCCCAGCGTTTCTCATGATGTACTCTGCATATAAGTTAAATAAACAGGGTGACAATATACAGCCTTGAAGTACTCCTTTTCCTATTTGGAACCAGTCTGTTGTTCCATGTCCAGTTCTAACTGTTGCTTCCTGACCTGCATACAGGTTTCTCAAGAGGCAGGTCAGGTGGTTTGGTATTCCCATCTCTTTCAGAATTTTCCACAGTTGATTGTGATTCACACAGTCAAAGACTTTGGCATAGTCAATAAAGCAGAAATAGATGTTTTTCTGGAACTCCCTTGCTTTTTTGATGATCCAGCAGATGTTGGCAATTTGATCTCTGGTTCCTCTTCCTTTTCTAAAACTAGCTTGAACATCAGGAAGTTCATGGTTCATGTATTGCTGAAGCCTGGCTTGGAGAATTTTATGCTTCACTTTACTAGCGTGTGAGATGAGTGCAATTGTGCGGTAGTTTGAGCATTCTTTGGCATTGCCTTTCTTTGTGATTGGAATGAAAACTGATCTTTTCCAATCCTGTGGCCACTGCTGACTTTCCAAATTTGCTGGCATATTGAGTGCAGCACTTTCATAGCATCATCTTTTAGGATTTGAAATAGTTCCACTGGAATATCATCACCTCAACTAGCTTTGTTTGTAGTGATGCTTCCTAAGGCCCACTTGACTTCACATTCCAGGATGTCTGGCTCTAGGTGAGTGATCACACCATCATGATTATCTTGGTCGTGAAGATCTTTTTTGTACAGTTCTTCTGTGTATTCTTGCCACCTCTTCTTAATATCAGATGTTGTTATGTTTAAGAATTATTGAATCTGGGCATTTTAACAATGTCATCAGGAATCTCTTTCCATTGACTTCTTGGCTCTTTGCCTTTGATTAATTTATGGATGATTCTTAGTTAGGGGGCCTAGAAATGTTGAGGCTGAGAGAGTCCTTGAGGCTGATAGAGTCCTTGAACCTGTGATCCTAATGAGGTTAGGAAAGAACCTCTATCATAGCAGAACCTGCATCTGTCTTTCCCCAAAGCTGTGATTTGTTCTGTTAAGTGACAGAGCACTATTGGCCAGTCCTCTGTCCATGGGATGGACAGTCCCTATGAATGTTCTGAATGGTGAGCATGGGTCATGAGCTCTTCCTCTGGTGGGAGAGATAAGTCATCTAAGTCGTAGGTCCACCCGGATCACCTGAAGTAGGGTTTCCCAAAGAAAATGATGGCTAGATAAAAGTAATGGGTGCCAACCTCAGAATCTTAGGAGTTATGATAGAAATATAAATAAGGTATATAGAGTCATAAGGGTAAGGGTAAAAGGAGTGACAAAATGGCAAAAAAGGGCCATTCTGTGAATTTAGCCCAGAAAAGGGACCCAGTGATGATTGAGTGGAACATCAAGGAGTTCAGTATAGCCAGAGCATAGTGAGAATTTGTGGCAGCAGCAGGCTGAGGAGATAAGCTGGTGAGAACTTTTAGGACATGTTATGTAATACTAAGAAGTCTGAACTTTATCAGGCCAAGAGGAACTAATAAAGAGTTTCAAGCATCGGAGTAACATAATTAAATTTGTATTCCAGAAAGAATATTCCTGAAGGTATGGAGAGATGGAAATAATATGATAGATCTAGACATGTCAGTAAAGATTGTAGCAACTAGATTCGTAGCATGTAGAATGTTTTTTTCCTTTTATTGTAGTAGGTAGCACTTAATAAAGACTTCTTGCCACTTCTCTTCTCTGCTCTTCTCCCTGAAGATCCCTGTTACTAGGCTACATTAACCTCTGCCATCAGTCAACCTCTCATTGTGTCAGTGCTTTGTTGGCTTATCGTCTCTTGTAATTATTCCCTTAATAATTATTCTAATTTTTCCCACTTCTGTTTTATTGTTATTTTTCCTGCATAGTAATTTTATTGCACTTTAAATAACTTCTTAAAAAGAACTGTATTACAGGGGTAGAGACGATTATAGAGAAATACAGATTAGAAACCAATAAATCAGATACTGATTTCTTTTGGATTTGAATTTTAGAACCGAGTACTTTTGAAGAAAACAGTGTTAAATATGGATAGTTTCAAGGCCAATATTAAAATAAAAAAATAAAACTCCTAAAATTGCATATATATTTTTAGAATGGGTAGAGAAAAAATGAAAACTAGTATTTCAAAACAAAAGAGAAAGAGAACAAGTTACATCCTGAGAAATAGCCAATTTTGCATTTTAATCATATGCTGAAAATGAGTATACTTTTATCCTAAAAGTGCAGTGGAAACAGGAAAATACTATCCATAGGTAGGAAGACTAGAAAAGATGGCTTGAAATAGTCTCTTTACTCTAAAAACACAAAGGGAAATAAGAATCAATGACCCAATGACCTGGATGATGAAAGTCAGTGAATGCTCATTAAATTTACATACGGTGCCAGGTTGGAGAGTATTGCTACAAGCTTGGGAGAGAGGAGCAGATTTCAAATGACTTAAAGGGGGTCCTTTAAAAACAAGAACACATTTCAGCAATTCTTATATCTAGTTTGATATACTTTAGAGATCAAATGAAATTACATAGAGTAAAAGGAAAGAATTGACAAGCAGGACAAACCCACAAGGGGTCATAGTGAATACGAATTAAAAAAAAAACGGGGCAGTGGAAATTCAACTTTTGTTATTCTACCAACGTATTGCAGACTTAAAGTTTAAAATTCTTGCATGGCTAAAGCGGAAAATATGTATAATTTCTATCATCTTTAAAAGTGACTATGAAAAGGCCAGTCAGCCATTTGCATCTTTTGTCCCTTTTGATACCAGGTTCCCCATCCACAGCATCATGTGAGCCAGACCACAGTTAGTACGGCGAGAGAGCACATACTGACTCTATACACAGGACAGAGTGTTTCTATAGAAAAACAATAATAATAATGACAATAGCAATAATAATTGGATGATGCCTTCTTTCAACAATATAACCCAGTAGCAGATTTAAAACATATGAAATTTTAAAAGTAATTATACTGAGTCATAGTAAAGCATATATTTCATTTAACAAGCATTTATTAGGTATGAGGCATTTTGTGAAATGCTTTGCATGTATTTTTCCCATTTACTCTATACAAAAAAACTTGGGATTTGGTGTTTTTAACCCATTTGACTTAACACTGTCATATTCACTGATGAGGAAACTCAGAATTAAGAAGTTCAGTGATTTGTCCAGAGTCAGACATCCAGAAAATGAGCAAGCAGTATCTGATCTATATAACTCCAAATTTCATATATAAAACTTCTCAGAAATAAATATATTTCAAGACAAATTATTATATGAGCCATCACAGTGAGTGGCAACTCCAAGTTCTTAGGCCACCTTTGATTCTGTCTTTTTCTCATCCTGTTTGTCAGGAAATCTTACTGTGTCTGCTGTAAAATATTTCCAGAATTTGACCTGTTCTCAACCATTGCCAGGTGGTGCTAGTGGTAAAGAACCTGCCTGGCAATGCAGGAGATATAAGAGACACGGGTTTGATCCCTGGGTCTGGAAGATCCCCTGGAAGAGGGCATGGAAACCCACTCCAGTATTCTTACCTGGAGAATCCCATGGACAGAGAAGCCTGGTGAACTACAGTCCATGGGATCACAAAGAGTCAGACTCACCTGAAGCGACTTAGCACACAGCACACACCCCACCATTACTGTTCCTGTACTGGTCTGAAAAACCACTGCATTGCCACAGTAGTGTCTTAAAGATCTCTCTGTTTCTAATCCTCCACCCCACAGTCTATTTTTAACCAAGCAGTCGAAGTGATCATTTTTTTTTCCACCTTATGAGAACTCATAGGATTTACTCTCTTAACATATAAAATATACAGCAGTGTTAATGATACCATGTTGTACGTTACATCCCTAGAACTTATTTGGTAACATGACATAAGGAGAAAATTTGTACCTTTGGACTACCTTCATCCAAATCCTCACCCACTTGCCCCTGTAACCACAAATCTGATCTCTTTTTCTATGAGTTTGTCTTTGAAGTATAATTGACGTGTAACACTGTATTAGTTTCTTTGACACAACATAGTGATTTGATATTTTCATTTATTTCAAGATGATCACCACAACGGTTATGATTCATCATTTCTTCTTGTTTCATTAATTGTCCTTTCTCCCTACTCCTTGGAATACACACCTTTCTGGGTCTCAGGAGCCGCATGACCCCCTGCTTCCCCCACCTCCTCTCTGTCTTCCCAGATCAACACCCATGTTTCCGTGTTGCTTTTGACAAGGCAAGCACCCTGGAACATTGCCTTCCAGTCTGCTGTCTGGGACAGTAAAACTTAAGCCAGATAGTCCCACTTTGCTAGAAACCCTGCAATGACTTCACACCAAAATGAGAATAAAAGACAAAGTTTACAGTGACCTGTGAGGTCCTACCTGATTGCCTCTCACCATAGTCTTCCCAAGTCCTCCATAGGTCTCTGACCCTTATTCTTTTATCCCTCCTGACTTTACCTCTTCTTATTATTGTCCCTTCACTCAATGTAATCCTGATTTACCCCTCCGGCTTTCCCTGAAATGCAACTAAACTCCCTCCAACACTAGGACCTTTGATCTGGGAATGTTGTTATTCTAAATATCAACATAGTTAGTTCTAACTTAAATTTGTTCTTGAAAACTTTATTTCAATGTCATCTTTTCAAAGATACTGCCCACTTAAAATGCCAACTGATAACCTCACTCATTTTCTTCATTCATTTTTCTTATTCTGATCCACATACTATTTGATCGCTTTCAAATGTACAATACAATTTACTCGTTATTCTGGTAATTCTGCAACCTGGTTTCCCATTTCCCCTCACTGAGTATGAGCTTCATAAAAGGAGAGATCTCTGTGTTTTTCACTGTTTTCCAGTACTCATTATGCTGCCTGCATGTAGTAGGCACTCAATAAGTATTTGCTGAGTTAAAGTAAATGTCAGAAAAGCAATATAAGCAAAACAGTGTGGTGTTTCAGAGGGAAAGATCCCATCTGTTTATAGGAATTAGGAAAAAGACTTGGTACTTGAAATAGAATTAAAGAGTTTCAGACGTAATTCCATATGAATTCTAGGGGGGAAGGAAGATCATGTCCCCCAGTCACTCTGCTTGCTAATGGCTTCTGTCACATGTGGCCTGACCCCAGCCCTGGGCCACCTGGGACCCTTTCACGTCAACTCAGCGCGTCTCCTGCCGTCTCTGTACCCTCCAGCCTCAGGCACAGTCAGCCTCCTGTTCTGCAAGCTTCCCCAGCTCTTCCTCTTTTAAATAGATCCCTCTTTTCAGCCTCCACTTTCTCTGTTTACTGTCTACTACATACAGGCTATCAAATGAATATAGCATTGCTATTTTGTCCTCTTCGGCACATTTGTGCATACTGGATGGTTTCTGGTGTGGGATATGTATTGATTCACTAGCACTTGCAGTCATTTCTGTAAGACAGTTGGACGGTAGGCTTTTGGTCAGGTATATAATGGCAATAATACTAGTAGTAGGAGAAATAGTCCTTTGAGAGTTTATTTTGCCACTCAACATCCACATAATTATCTCATTAAATCTCCCATCCCTGTAAGGTAGCTATTATTGTCTTCAGTTTACATAAGAGTAAACAGAATCCCAGGGAGGTTAATGGTGTTCTCAGGCTTCTAGGTGTCAGAGCTGGGATTCTCACCTCATTTTTCCTGACTCATGGTCTTTCCACTCTATCAAGATACTTTCTTTAACTAATTGCTATTATGCCACTGTTTCAATTGGAAATATGATTTGGGTTACAGTCTTTTGGCATATACTAAAGTTAGAGATTTTCCCTGAATGAGAAAATGCCGTGTTTTAAAATAAGTAATATACTGGCATACAAATAAAAAATAAAGGTTTGAAGTCTGGAAAGTAACTACTAATGGCTATGATCATCTTATACGGAATATGTGAAGTTTAAGAGGTTGAAGATAATTAAGCAAAAAATAGAGAGACAGAGAGAAAAATGGAGGGAAAAAGAGAGAGAGAGATTGATATAGAGACAACTGTAGATAAATCCCATCAGAAAAAGCTAAAGAATTTACAAATGTCCAATCTGGAGGACAAGAGGGCTCAGAGGTGACTAAATAATTTGCTCTAATATATAAACGGTCATTATAGGAAGGCTGTTCACCATTTCTCTGTCAACATCAAATTCTAAATAAGATAAGTGGCTTTAAATTATAGGCAGAAATTTCAGTTCATCGAAGAAAAAACTTTTTGACATAAAAGACAAACATTTTAGTGTGAACCACTGAAGATGACAATCTGAATTATTTGATATTCTTTAAAAATAAAATAAAAAATCTGCTCCAAAACTAGCAAAGTAAATTATAAGATTACTAAAAAAGTTCCTACTGAATCTTGCTTCCATGGTATATTATAGTCAAAGTAATATATAATTTATTAAAAATTAATTTTGTATGCATATATTTATGTTTATATGATTTAAATTCTTGCTTTTTAGTAAATGTAGAAGTGTAAATGACAAAAGAAGCAAAGTACTTGTTTCTTGGGTAAAATGGGAAAATTTGAGATAATTCTCATCCATCTCTGAATCATCTGTTGATATCAGTGAAAAAAAATTATGAAAAGAACATCTAGTTTCATTCTTTTACAAGTGGTTGACCAGTTTTCCCAGCACCACTTGTTAAAGAGATTGTCTTTAATCCATTGTATATTCTTGCCTCCTTTGTCAAAGATAAGGTGTCCCTATGTGCGTGGATTTATCTCTGGGCTTTCTATTTTGTTCCATTGATCTATATTTCTGTCTTTGTGCCAGTACCATACTGTCTTGATAACTGGCTTTGTAGTAGAGCCTGAAGTCAGGTAGGTTGATTCCTCCAGTTCCATTCTTCTTTCTCAAGATCGCTTTGGCTATTCGAGGTTTTTTGTATTTCCATACAAATTGTGAAATTATTTCTTCTAGCTCTGTGAAGAATACTGTTGGTAGCTTGATAGGGATTGCATTGAATCTATAAATTGCTTTGGGTAGTGTACTCATTTTCACTATATTGATTCTTCCAATCCATGAACATGGTATATTTCTCCATCTATTAGTGTCCTCTTTGATTTCTTTCACCAGTGTTTTATAGTTTTCTATATATAGGTCTTTAGTTTCTTTAGGTAGATATATTCCTAAGTGTTTTATTCTTTCTGTTGCAATGGTGAATGGAATTGTTTCCTTAATTTCTCTTTTTGTTTTCTCATTATTAGTGTATAGGAATGCAAGGGATTTCTGTGTGTTGATTTTATATCCTGCAACTTTACTATAGTCATTGATTATTTCTAGTAATTTTCTGGTGGAATCTTTAGGGTTTTCTATGTAGAGGAAATCTGGTCAACCACTTGTACAAGAATGAAACTAGAACACTTTCTAACACCATACACAAAAATAAACTCAAAATGGATTAAAGATCTAAACATAAGACCAGAAACTATACAACTCCTAGAGGAGAACATAGGCAAAACACTCTCTGACATACATCACAGCAGGATCCTCTATGACCCACCTCCCAGAATATTGGAAATAAAAGCAAAAATAAACAAATGGGACCTAATTAAACTTAAAAGCTTCTGCACAACAAAGGAAACTATTAGCAAGGTGAAAAGACAGCCTTCCGAATGGGAGAAAATAATAGCAAATGAAGCAACTGACAAACAACTAATTTCAAAAATATATAAGCAACTCCTACAGCTCAACTCCAGAAAAATAAATGACCCAGTCAGAAAATGGGCCAAAGAACTAAATAGACATTTCTCCAAAGAAGACATACAGATGGCTAACAAACACATGAAAAGATGCTCAACATCACTCATTATCAGAGAAATGCAAATCAAAACCACTATGAGGTACCATTTCACACCAGTCAGAATGGCTGTGATCCAAAAGTCCACAAGCAATAAATGCTGGAGAGGGTGTGGAGAAAAGGTAACCCTCTTACACTGTTGGTGGGAATGCAAACTAGTAGAGCCACTATGGAGAACAGTGTGGAGATTCCTTAAAAAACTGGAAATAGAACTGCCTTATGATCCAGCAATCCCACTGCTGGGCATAGGGCATACACACTGAGGAAACCAGAAGGGAAAGAGACACGTGTACCCCAATGTTCATCGCAGCGCTGTTTATAATAGCCAGGACATGGAAGCAACCTAGATGTCCATGAGCAGATGAATGGATAAGAAAGCTGTGGTACATATACACAATGGAGTATTACTCAGCCATTAAGAAGAATACATTTGAGTCAGTTCTAATGAGGTGGATGAAACTGGAGCCTATTATACAGAGTGAAGTAAGCCAGAAGGAAAAACATAAATACAGTATACTAATGCATATATATGGAATTTAGAAAGATGGTAACAATAACCCTATGTATGAGACAGCAAAAGAGACACTGATGTATAGAACAGTCTTATGGACTCCGTGGGAGAGATCAGAGATTTGGGAGAATGACATTGAAACATGTAAAATATCATGTAAGAAACGAGTTGCTAGTCCAGGTTCGATGCACGATACTGGATGCTTGGGGCTAGTGCACTGGGACGACCCAGAGGGATGGTATGGTGAGGGAGGAGGGAGGAGGGTTCAGGATGGGGAACACATATATACCTGTGGCAGATTCATTTTGATATTTGGCAAAACTAATACAATTATGTAAAGTTTAAAAATAAAATAAAAAAAATTAAAAAGAAAAAAGAACATCTAGAGTAGAATTTCCTTTTGTGGCTCTCTTTATTATCAGTCCTGAATATTCATTGGAAGGACTGATATTGAAGCTGAAACTCCAATACTGTGGCCACTTGATGTGAAGAGCTGACTCATTTGAAAAGACCCTGATGTTGGGAAAGATTGAGGGCAGGAGGAGAAGGGGATGACAGAGGATGAGATGGCTGGATGGCATCACTGATGTGATGGACATGAGTTTGAGTAAGCTCTGGGAGTTGGTGATGGACAGGGAAGCCTGGTTTGCTGCAGTCCGTGGGGTCACAAAGAGTCGGACACGACTGAGCGAATGAACTGGACTGAGTGAATGAACTGAACTGAACTGAACTTATTACCAGTGAGTCTTGTCTTTGCCTTTAGCCTTAAAATTACCATTATTCTAGGCCAGAGGTGATTTTAAGATGTCATATAAAGAAAGGACTTTTGCCCTTGTAAAGAAAATGTACATGGTGGGAGGAGATGATTTTATTGAAATTTCTGTGATAAATGCCTTTACCACTTACTGGTAAATTATTAATTTGTGCATTCTGCTGATGGAGGCAAGCTTTCTTTTGCACATGTGTTTGACTGAGTATCACCAATGGAATAATTTCTTTCTTTTTTTTTTGCTCAAATATTATTACTTAAAAAGGCTTGCTTTTTTCCTTTCATGTTACTTGCATTTCTCCCTGTTAAATGTTCTCTGATTTATTTGATAAAATGGAAAAATAAACTATTGAAATAGTTTTAATGAAACTATTTTTATTAAATACTAGTATTTAATGAAAATACCAGTATCTAATGAAAACTGGTAGCAGATTCAGTTCAGTTCAGTTGCTCAGTCATGTCCGAGTCTTTGCAACCCCATGAATTGCAGCACGCCAGGCCTCCCTGTCCATCACCAACTCCCGGAGTTCACTCAAACTCATGTCCATCGAGTCAGTGATGCCATCCAGCCATCTCATCATCTGTTGTCCCCTTCTCCTCCTGCCCCCAATCCCTCCCAGCATCAGAGTCTTCTCCAATGAGTCAACTCTTCACATGAGGTGGCCAAAATACTGGTGTTTCAGCTTTAGCATCATTCCTTCCAAAGAAATCCCAGGGCTGATCTCCTTCAGAATGGACTGGTTGGATCTCCTTGCAGTCCAAGGGACTCTCAAGAGTCTTCTCCAACACCACAGTTCAAAAGCATCAATTCTTCGGTGCTCAGCTTTCTTCACAGTCCAACTCTCACATCCATACATGACCAGTGGAAAAACCATAGCCTTGACTAGACAGACCTTTGTTGGCAAAGTAATGTCTCTGCTTTTGAATATGCTATCTAGGTTGGTCATAACTTTCCTTCCAAGGAGTAAGCGTCTTTTAATTTCATGGCTGCAGTCACCATCTGCAGTGATTTTGGAGCCCAGAAAAATAAAGTCTGATGCTATTTCCACTGTAGCAGATTACTCAGTAGTAAAAGGAATGGATTAACCCTGTTCAAAGGATTCTTATGCTCTCTTGCTCTGCTTAGGTATCATTGATTTATTATTGTTAACTAATAGTCGAATATGCTTGTTTGAATTTCTCTCTTTCTCTATTGAATTTCTGAATTTCTCTATTCCTTTTTACTTTGAGGAAATGCTTAAGAAAGTGCAGTGTTGGTTTTGACTTTATCTTCTGCATTTTTTGTGTAAGCTAGAGTGGTGATCACACAATATAAGAAGCTTAAGAGGCAAAGCTGTGTTAAGTCTTAGCTTGCAGAATCTGGCTACAGTGGGACTCTGCTTCTGAAGTAGCTTTATGAAATACTTTCACAGCTACAGTTGTTCTTAGTGTTTTGCTTATACAAAAAGCCTAATTCTAATTACTTGTGCAATGGTTCATTCATGTCAGACTTTATCAGTAGTCATAATTAAGAATAAAAAGTACCATTTCAATAAGTATTAATGGTAATTCTACAAAGAGTACTCCATTGCTATAACTTGCCCAACTTGCAACTGTATGTGATTTTAATTCCATTAGGCAAGGAGGCAGCTACAGTGCATCTCAGAAGGAATGAGATTTCCATTAACAGTACAAGGTCAGTTCTGTCAGGAGGCCTGTGAATCTCACATTGTTTTGTACAGGATATTCAGAGAGAAAGAGCCATTGAAGATAGAAACTACAAAGCACTGGGAATCATCCAGTGTATATTCCCCTAGCACGTAAGAGGATTTCAATGTTTTGAATAGATTTTCTGGAATAACAGGATTTGTAGTCTTTAGAAAAAGGACAAGTAAAGTTAGAAATAAATTAAGATTTAACGGATAAACAAGAAAGGCAACTAGAATTAAAGGCTGACATTTTGACAAATGAGAAGTTTATAGAAGGAAAAGGAGAACAGAGATAAAACTTCCTTTTTACACAAAGAATGTTTGGAGGAAGTAAAGAATAAAAATATTCACAATGTAAGTAGTTTATATACCTGCAACAATGGAATAGGTTGAAAGAAGTAGAGCTGAATGAGTTTTCCAGTAGAAAAGTCATGAATGGGTTGTGTTTTAGCATCTGGTGGATTCACGTTTTTATTTACCATACTGCCTCCCATTTTTAATCAAATACCCATATAAAAATCTTCAGAAGCCCGATATGGTTACTGATACATATAAAGTGCCTTATATGGTTACTTTACATATAAAGTGCAAAAGACTTACACCCCGATTACTTTACCATTAAGCAACTATTAAACAATTCACCTGTATTAATCAAACACATATATAAGTCTCAGTGACAGTTTCTGTTTCAAACAAGTCAAGCTGTATTACTTTGCAAGGTAAATAAAATTCTAGTCAAAAAGAGACAAACAAAAAAACCTTTCTGTATGTTCCTTTTTTGGAAGGTAAATATGGCATTTCATTTGAATCAGTGAAAATGTTTCTTTGGATACAATTTCACAGATATTATCATGGATTCTTTCAGAGGAGGCTGAGGGTCATTTGATGACCTACTGAGGAAATTACCTAGAGACGACATGTCTTATACATCTTTTATCATCTATGCCATTACATATTTTCTGGTAGTACTGAATCAAGTTTTTGGTTTCTCTGCTTTTTAAAACTAGGATGCCTTTCTTTCAGCTTTTTTTTTTTTTTTTTTTTTTGAGTTGTCTTATATCAGTATTAGAAGGCTTACCTGTGATTCCATACAGCATATTTTTACCTTTAAAAAATAGAGAGATTAAAAAAATACTGAAGCTGGATTTTGTCTTGAGGGCATTTTTCCAAATATGAGTATTTGAACAGTTTTCAAAATTTTACAGAGCAAGGAAAAGAAGACAAAGCTGAAGGCAAGAAGTTTAATGGGAGGCCTCCCTTAAAGCCAGGACCTTAAACTGCTGCACCTTTAGCACACACAGATGAACTGGAAATAAAACTGTCCCTTTCCTCAGGAGAATACAGAGAAACTGTTCCAAACTATGAAAGCAAGTAGAGAGGGAAACAAAATTTCTCCTGAAAATTTGCGATTATGAGCAACTCTTGCATAGGATTGCAATTCAAATGAAAGCTACTGTGAACATCAAGCCAGATTTTAATTTAAAATGCTTGGTTCTGGACTAGTGGTATCCCCAGATGCCACACAGAACTAAAATAAACCCTTCCAGAAATGCATGCCTTCATATCACAGCTCAAAGATCTCCACAGATAAATCCCGACAAAAAGAGCATCTCACAGTAAAAAATCACCAGCTATGAAAGGAAAGAGGGTTCCATGAACCATAAGACAGCTGAAACAGTTGAGAGCAGAATCACCCATGCATATGATTAAAACATTGGGTATGTTAGACATGGTGTATAAAACTGTATACTAATAAATTTGAGGAAATAAGCTTGAAAATACAAACACAATGCAAGCAGATTAAAGAGAATAACTAATGAGAATATCTAGAAATAAAAATGTAATAATTTTATTTAATGACATGGTATATATATGATTGCAGCCATGAAATTACAAGGCACATACTCCTTGGAAGGAAAGTTATGACCAACTTAGATAGCATATTCAAAAGCAGAGACATTACTTTGCCAACAAAGGTCTGTCTAGTCAAGGCTATGGTTTTTCCACTGGTCATGTATGGATGTGAGAGTTGGACTGTGGAGAAAGCTGAGCACCGAAGAATTGATGCTTTTGAACTGTGGTGTTGGAGAAGATTCCTGAGAGTCCCTTGGACTGCAAGGAGATCCAATCAGTCCATTCTGAAGGAGATCAGCCCTGGAATTTCTTTGGAAGGACTGATGCTAAAGCTGAAGCTCCAGTACTTTGGCCACCTCATGTGAAGAGTTGACTCATTGGAAAAGACTCTGATGCTGGTAGGGATTGGGGGCAGGAGGAGAAGGGGACGACAGAGGATGAGATGGCTGGATGGCATCACTGACTCGATGGACGTGAGTCTGAGTGAACTCCGGGAGTTGGTGATGGACAGGGAGCCCTGGCGTGCTGCGATTCATGGGGTTGCAAAGAGTCGGACATGACTGAGCGACTGAACTGAACTGATATATATATATATATATATATATAGTTTATCACAGATTAGAATGAGTTGAAGAGAGAATTTTAAATAGGAAGAGAGAGTTGAAGGAACTAGAGTGCAGCACAGAGGAAAAAAAAAAAACAACATGGTAAATATGCAAGAGTGATTAAGGAACATAGACGAGGGGATGAGAAGGTCTAAGGGTGGTGCCTAGTCTCACATTTTAGCTTCACTTGCTTTTTCTGTCCTTTATTTCTTTGTCAAATTATTACCTCTTAATTTAAAAAGGACTAAAGTTTTCTGCTTTAAACAGTGCATTATTCTTAGAAACAAGAGCTCTGAGTTTAGTCTAAAGATTTTCTTTAAAGTAATAAAATTTTACCCATTAACAAAGCACTGTTTGTTATCTTTATTCTCTTTTATTCACATATTAAAAGTGTGAGCAATGAATTTAAACATTAAACCCAGTGCACTTTTTATATTAATAGTTATTGTTTATGGAGTTTTCACTATGTTCCTGGAGTTTTACAAGAAGGCTACAAAGAAACTACCTAAAATACATACTTTTATTTAAACATTACCTGAAGCTGAGGCTTATGGTAGTTACATTTTATGGCCCAAGTTCTTGCAGCTCATAAGTAAGCTCATAACCAAGATTTCAACCCAGCCTGCCTGATTCCAGTTTCTGCTCTCTCATTGCCTGATCTATGAGTCAAGTAAGTGTCGACTTTCACAGTAGAAACAGTTATGCATTTATTCAGATAATTCTACCTCTCATCTGTTTCATCTCTCTTTTGAAAGGTCTTTCAGATACAGTTTCTTGCCTAAGAAAGCCAGTGTCATTGCTTTATAGTTCCTGAAGAGTCTATCTTGATCAGACAGATGCTTTTATTTTCTTTGTCCTCCATTCTCATCCATCCTTATTTTCCCTGCTCACCTCTTCCCAGTTGACATTCTTTTTCAATTAAGCTGACAACCTAAGGATCCTCGGAAATTTTCTATACCAAGACTGTCTTGGAGCTGAGAGAGCCCTCAGTAGAGACGTGCCTGGACCAGGGGGAGCAGCGGGAGTCAGGGTGACTCAGAGGCACAGCTGGGCTCCCACAGAGTGGGGCATATTCAGAAGTAAACTGACTGGTGTGGTTCAGCTGTGCACTGACTTTCTGCTATAATTTTACAGCAAGAATGCAACTAGTTCAGGGCCAAAAAAACATCTGGCCTGAAGTAGAGAATTTGAGGTATGGATCCCCCTGGTCAGTACTGTAAGCCAAAGCAGAGACATGATCAAGCAGTTGACTATCTATGTTTTGCTTTGTTGTTCAGTCACTCACTTGAGCCTGACTCTTTGCAGCTCCATGGACTGCAGTACATCAGGCTTTCCTGCCCTTCACCACCTCCCAGAGCTTGCTCAAACTCATGTTTCTCTTACATATTCCCCGAACAGTTTTCCAGCCGCACAATTCTAAGATAAAATGTGCAGACATTTATTGTCATATCATTTTCCTTCTGGAAGGGCATTAGTCACAGCAGGGACTTTGCAACTAAGATGGAGCAATTGAAACTATTTTAGTAGTCACATCGTCAAGAGTTTTAAGTGCTATGTAATATCTAAACGTCTTTTTCCAGTTTGAAATGGATGTAGTGATAGTGTTGGAGAAAAGGTAGCATGCTTAAAAGTATTTATGTCTGAAATAATAACCTCAATGAACACCATGTACCAGTTACTTTTATATAAGTTATTTAACTATATTAAGTCATATAATCCTTGCAACAACCCCATGATGCAGATAACCCTTTCCTTCCCCAATTTATGGATGAGGAAACTTAGCAACTTATCCAGATCACTAAGTTAGGCAATATTGAAGTCAGGATTCATACACTGGCAGTTCTCTCTGTGCTCTTTGTCAGTTAAACTTGACCGGTCATCCTTCTCTTTTTATGTTTCGAGAACAAATTGCACATCAAACATGAAGAGATAGTCATTTCTTTTCTAGTAGATCTCATATTTTAAAATGGTTTATGTATGTTTGTTTAATTATCTCTCTTAAAATCAAAGCTTTACCTACTTTACTGCCTTGAAGATAGTGAACACACAATAAATACTTGTAGTTTGAATGAGTTTTCTTCTTTGTGGCTGCACTGTGTAGCTTGGGGGAATCTTAAGTTCCCTGACTGGGGATTGAACCTGTGTCCCTGCAGTGAAAGCTCAGAGTCTTAACCACTGGACCACCAGAGAAGTCCCTGCGTGGATTTTAGCAGAGGTTAATTCTGCCTTCCAAACCCTCAGAGGCTTTAAAGTAGTGATGCACATTTAATTTCTAGTTGGTTCAGATTCCTAACAACAGTGACTTTTGAGATATTTAGGGTTTTTATTTTAAACATTCAGCATAAAATAGAGAAGTAAATAAGGTCTGTACTATTCAGCAGAAACTTCCCTACTGGCTCAGAAGGTAAAGAATCTACCTAGAATCTGCCTGCTTGATCCCTGGGTGGGGAAGATCCCCTGGAGAAAGGAATGGCAACCTACTCCAGTATTCTTGCCTGGAAAATCCCATGGACAGAGGAGCCTGGTGGGCTACAGTCCATAGAGTCGCAAAGAGTCGGACACGATTGAGTGACTAACACACACACACACACACACACTATTAAGCAGAGCCATGCTTTATTAAATGCTAACATTACCTTTTTAAGAGTTCTTTAGTTTGAACTTGTCACACTTATCCTGAAAATTAATGCAGAATGAAACTTCTTCTGCTTGTCCTGAATTACTTTACTTAAGTGATCATCCCTCATTCTGGTATCCTGTAATTCCTTCCCCAAGTCTGATGGAGAAGTTAGGGATGTTCAGAACACTCCGCATCTCCGAGACGAAGGTCATGGAAAACAGCCAGCAAAGGTGCTTCACAGCATCCCTTGATGCCTCTATCAGAGACAGACTCCAGTCTGACAGACCATCCATCTCCCCCTTTATGGCATTTTTGTTCCTAATTCCACTCTTGTGTACTTTAAGAGCTAAGTCTTTCATTTTTTCCACTTTTGCTTGAGAAAACATTTTTATAGCTTTGGGACCAAATCTTTTTCATCAGCTCATTTTAATGTCTTTTTTTTCAGTGATCTTTTTCCCAGTGGAAGCCGTGATGTTGGTGGGGGATATGGGAAAAATTTGCTGAGATCAAAGCAGAATATTTTTTCTTTTCTCCCAGAAATGATAAGAGTCGGTTGCTTTTCCCTTTTTATGTTTGCTCTATCTTAAACCATAAGAAAGTTACTGCTACTGCTAAGTCACTTCAGTCGTGTCTGACTCTGTGTGACCCCATAGACGGCAGCCTACAAGGCTCCCCCGTCCCTAGGATTCTCCAGGCAAGAACACTGGAGTGGGGTGCCACTGCCTTCTCCTAAGAAAGTTAAGTTGACCATTAATTGCTTCTGAAATGAAAGGGTACTAGATCACCAGGTGTTTGGTTTATTTCTTCTAAAATTCTGGTAGTGGCAGCAGTCAGGTTTCTTGCTTTGGTTGATGATGGAGAGAAGGGAGGAAAGTTAGAGGTGGAAATTTGCTGCCACATACAGGAAGCTAGAATTTAGGAAGATAAGAGGAGGACCTGTGATGTAGATGTTTGCTTAGAATGTGAAAGGCTTCCTTGTAGATTCCTAGGAGAAAGAACAGTGTGTATTTTTATGTATGTGTCTTGGGAAGTTTAATCTTATAAAATTGATGTTTCCCAAAGTGCGAATTTTCTTAAAATGATTTTCTTCCCCTTCACTCCCATATTGAAACTTCAGACCTTACTGATTTGGCTTAATGGCATTACACAAAAGTGCACCTTGCATGAAAATTTAAAGATGGACCGATTCTTGGTGCTTCTGGTCCACTACTGTCATAAAAGTTTGCTTTGTGATAAATAGCTTGCCAATTTGGATCCTAGATGATATGTTTTGAGTTTTGAAACTCTCTAGGATCAAAATACATTTGTGCTTTGCTACACTGAAAACAAAAATCAAACCTAAAGGGGGGAATCTGTCCTTATTTTTTACAAGAGGAGATGGTGATGAACACTTACCTTGGTGACTGGTTTCCAGATGTTGTCAAGTCCTCAAATACTAACCTGCTCCCCATTATACTCTACTACCCACAAGCATCCAGATGGAAGTGATGCCTCTGCCTTTCTAGAGGAGAAGTAAGGAAAGAAATAATTCATTTCTCAATGAAATGGGAGAAGAGGTTAATTTATTTTCTTGAGAAAAGCTGAAGGTAGTTTGATGAAACTATAATCTAGGCATTTCATTCTCTTTGTAAACTCACCGCAAAGTCAGAATAGCAGAAAAGGAGATAAAGAAAACTTTACTCAAGCAATTATTTCCCTTATCCTGCAAACATTGGCACAGTAAAATAATTTCCTTAGCTTCCAGGAAGTTATTTGTATCATGTATGAATGAATTCAATAGTGAAGATGAAAAGGTATCATTCAGTTACCAAACTCATGCCCAACCAAAAGACAAAAACTGGCTGAATGGATACAAAAACAAGACCCCTACATATGTTGTCTACAAGAGACCCACCTCAAAACAGGGGACACATACAGACTGAAAGTGAAGGGCTGGAAAAAGATTTTCCATGCAAATAGGGACCAAAAGAAAGCAGGAGTAGCTATACTCATATCAGATAAAATAGACTTTAAAACAAAGGCTGTGAAAAGAGACAAAGAAGGTCACTACATAATGATCAAAGGATCAATCCAAGAAGAAGATGTAACAATTATAAATATATATGCGCCCAACACGGGAGCACCGCAGTAGGTAAGACAAATGCTAACAAGTATGAAAGGAGAAATTAACAATACAATAACAGTGGGAGACTTTAATACCCCACTCACACCTATGGATAGATCAACTAAACAGAAAATTAACAAGGAAACACAAACTTTAAATGATACAATAGACCAGTTAGACCTAATTGATATCTATAGGACATTTCATCCCAAATCAATGAATTTCACCTTTTTCTCAAGTGCACATGGAACCTTCTCCAGGATCACATCCTGGGCCATAAAGCTAGCCTTGGTAAATTCAAAAAAATAGAAATCATTCCAAGCATCTTTTCTGACCACAATGCAGTAAGATTAGACAAGGTATTTTTATTCTTTGCTTTTCTCTCTATATATCTGAATGATAAAAGGAAAAAATGATACATGATAAAAGGAGTTCAGTTGATCCTTTTCTGTCATGGATTAATTGCAGTGATCGAAACATTAGCTATGCCAGTATCCACTGATAATACGTACTTTATTTATTATGAATTTGGTAGGATGGTAAATTCAGTTTTATAGCCCAGTGGTTTGAGAAGCATGGCTTTAAATTGTTCTTGAACTCTGTGAGGGCCCATCTGTGTAAATAATCTCATCAGCCTCTTATGTGAGCCCATCCTTGAAGAGTTCCTCATGTGGATGCCTAATGAAAAAATATACTACGCTCTTGTCCTTGTCAGTGGTGTCAGAACATATGAGGTGTTCAGCATAACTGCTAAATAAAGCTTCTGCTGTAAGAGGAGGCCCAGCAACATTTTGTCTGGATGAGTAAGCAACATCCTGGGTTTCACAGAAAAAAGACAATCCTGAGTCCAAATGAAGGACACAGTTATTTATGGTCATGTCTAGTGAATTTTGTTCATGTGGAAATTATGCCTAAAAGTTCAGAGAACTGACCTCCAAGTCTCCAGTCTTCTGGACTTGAATTTCTTTAATTTTCTCTGGAAGTGTCTTTTAACACCTGTCCCCAAAGATGTGTTTATACCACTCAAGGCAAAACTTATCCTAAGATATATTTGAATCTAGGGTTTCTGAATTAGACTAACAAGCTAGGCATGGTTACATAAAATACCCTGTGAACATAGTCATTGCCCCAATTTACTTCATTATAAAGTCTTTTGGAAAAATACCACTTGACATGTTTTAGGAAAAGCAAGTTTTGAAAATCTGAATCCCTTTTTAAAATAAAATTAATATAACTTTGCCCTTTAGGTATGTGTATTAAGTTGAAAAGTATTATATTCATAGGTCAGACATAGTTATTTTTATTATATCCAAAGGTCTGTCTAGTCAAGGCTATGGTTTTTCCAGTGGTCATGTATGGATGTGAGAGTTGGACTGTGCAGAAAGCTGAGCGCTGAAGAATTGATGCTTTTGAACTGTGGTGTTGGAGAAGATTCCTGAGAGTGCTTTGGACTGCAAGGAGATCCAACCAGTCCATTCTAAAGGAGATAGCCCCGGGTGTTCTTTAGAAGGAATGATGTTGAAACTGAAACTCCCAATTCTTTGGCCACCTCATGTGAAGAGTTGACTCATTGGAAAAGACTCTGATGCTGGGAGGGATTGGGGACAGGAGGAGAAGGGGACGACAGAGGATGAGATGGCTGGATGGCATCACCGACTCAATGGATATGAGTCTGAGTGAGCTCTGGGAGTTGGTGATGGACAGGGAGTCCTGGCGTGCTGTGATTCATGGGGTCGCAAAGAGTCGGACATGACTGAGCGACTGAACTGAACTGAACTGAACTGAAGGTTACTTATTTCCAAATATATCAACCCTTTCAAATCTATAAATGGTACAATGTAGTGAAACACTTAAATATTAATTAGCCTGATGAATTACAAAATGAAAAGATTCTGTCTAGTGTATTTTGAGATTATATTATTGAAAGTTAGGCTTGGATTCATTTGCCTTTACTATGTATAATCATATAGAATCTTAAGACAGTACACTAGGCTTCTTCTGTTTCTTATTAATGTTCGTGTGTGTGTGTGTGTGTGTATGTAGGTGGCAACTTTTAGGCTATTGTCTTCTTCCCAAAAGGATTCCCAGTGACCTATGGTGAAGGATTTTTAGAGCAATACCTGTTTTAGTAGGAGGCTGGGTTAGATGGATACATGAATGAATCAAAGAATTTTCCAGTTTGATGATGAACTAAACAAGCGTCCATACACAGCTGCCTGATTGTGGAAGATTTTTCTAGAGAATATCCTTATACTATATGGCAGATTAATGCTTAAATCCTAAATACAAAAGGAATATTCAGTTTATTCAAGCTGCCTTTTGAAGGACAATCTACGTATTCCTCTGAAAGTCTTCTTTCTTTCAGCCATTTCTTATTTTCAAGTGGTTGCTCTTTAACTCCAAGTAGACCTAAAAACAAACCAATTACATCTACTTTGTGTGAAACTTTCCTATATTTGAAAATTATTATTAAGTGTTGACTGACTTTTTTCCAGGAAAAAATCTTTATATCTACTTTTTAAAAACTTTTAATCCTATACCTGGATTTTCTATGATGTTCCTCTGACATTTTTACCTATAACCTTTTTTTTTTTTTTTTCCCCTCAAGCACAGAGTTATTTTAAATCATGTTCAATATAACAGTTTTTTTCCCCTGCATTATATTTTACATCTCATTCTTGTGCTCACTCTAAAGAGCCCTTCCAGATACTCAGGATACAAAGGTCATGCATTTTACTGTTGCGCTTCCACTGGGTTGATTTCTTTATACCTTTTTTCATATAACATTGCTAAAATCCTGTTTTTTTCTAGCAATTCAGACAAATAGCCCTTGCTTGCTTTTTGTAAGCTATTGGTAGACAATTTAGAAATATTATTCAATATTTCAAGATTCCAGCCTCTTTTGACTTGGTTATTAAGCTTCTAATTGATATTTTATGTTACCTGGATGATTGTACTTTGTAAACATTCTGTTGATGACAGGTAATAGTTCAAAATTATTATTTAAAAATATGCAGAGACATTTTTCTATGTGGTAAGATCACTTCTTTATAACCTGCAAATAGATTTTGTCTGCAACATGAAGATTACACAAAAGTGCCTGTCTCCTGGTGCTCAGGACCAGTGCACTTGGATGACCCTGAGGGATGGGGTGGGGAGGGAGGTGGGAGGGGGGTTCAGGAGTTCAGGATGGGGACACAGGTAGATCCATGGCTGATTCATGTCAATGTATGGCAAAACCACTACAATATTGTAAAGTAACTAGCCTCCAATTAAAATAAATTAATTAATTAAAAAAAATTAGAGCTAATAGAGTTACTCTGAGAAACCCTAAAAAGAAAAAAACCAGTGCTTGTCTTCTACCAAGGCTTGTCCTCCTCCAAATGTCACTTTCGGTTGAGCTACACTTGACAATGCTCCAGCTTGAATACAGAGTCAGTAAAGTGTCTGCACATGGGTATCGGAGATTTGGAAGCCTGTCTCTTCATGAGTTTAAAAACAAAAAGTACTTTTTATAACTAAAGATTATAATTTATTGGTTGAATGAATGAGATTATTTAAGAGAAAGTATTAAGAAATATTGAGGCTACTACAGTAAATCTATAAAAGGGAATCTTGAGCTTGGGGATCCCCCAAAAAAGTCCATGTAAATGAATGAAAAAAATCTGTATTTAGTTTTATACAATCATTTTCTTCCTGGCATCTCCACCTGGGATAGACTTTGTCCCAAATGAGGTTGCTATCATACTTATTTACTGTTTTTTAAAATTGCTTTCTGCCAGTATTTCATACATTGATGCATTTACTTAGTCATCTTATTAAATAGGCATGTATAGTGACTCAGACAGTAAAGAATTTTCCTGAAGTGCAGGAGACCTGGGTTCAGTCCCTGAGTTGGGAAGATCCCTTGGAGAAGGGAATGACAACCCACTCTTGGAAAACTCCATGGACAGAGGAGCCTGGCAGGCTACAGTCCATGGGGTCTCAAAGATTCAGACACAACTGAGCAACGAACACACACACATACATTGAATGTACAATTATGCAGAAAGATGCTTGATTTTGTGGATCAGGGACCCTCCCTTCGTGACTTGAAATTAGTGTGGCAAATAATTGTAGTATGTATGTATGTAGGATGTAAATTCTCAACACAGATATAAAAATAGGTATAAAAAACAAGAGTTCCAGGAGAATTATAAGAACAATCTTATAATGGGTTTTTTGAGTTGCAACATTTCTTTTTAAAATAGTGGCATTAAATTTAATAGAAAACTTAAGTTATACTTGAGTTAAGATGATTTTGGGCAATTGGGGCATATTTCACACATGAAGAACTTGTTCAAAGACAAGGAAAAGGGAAGTACAGGGAGACCAGAGATATAGCTCTTTACGTGGTCTCTCAAAAGACAATGCAGGTCACAGTCTGTGGGGAGGGATCATAAAGAAGACAGAGGCAGATATAAGAAAGCACTATTCTCTTAAGAGTCACATGCCCATTCATTTTTTTCCTTCTGTCAGTAAGTCAAATAAAAATATAAAAGAACTGATGTACACTGTATATATTTTATACACTTCACTATTATATACATCAATATGCATAATAAAAATAGAATTTAGAAAATAAAAATTGGAAGAAGACTGAATTTAGCCCCATCACTAAATATATGTTGTGCATATAAGCTTGTTTATTGGTAGCTATCAAATATGTGAATATTTGGCATTTTGATCACTAGATGACAAAACAAATGTTTAAATTACTCAGAAAATATGCAATTTAGTAATTTATTAGAGGTTAATGTTGCTCTCTAATTTTCAGACAAAATGTCCAACTGGGACTAAAGTTTCGTCACTCTAATATACATTGTATGTGTGCTGTGCTCAGTCGCTTGGTTGTGTCTAACTCTTTGTGACCACGTGGACTGTAGCCCATCAGGCCCCTCTGTCCATGGATTCTCTAGGCAAGAATATTGGAGGGGGTTGCCGTTTCCTCCTCTAGGAGATCTTCCTGACCCAGGAATCAAACCCATGTCTCCTGCATCTCCTGCATTGGCAGGCAGATTCTTTACCACTGAGCCACCTGGGAAGCCCCGTTGTTCACATTTACTTGTTAGAATCATATTTACTTAAGTTGTTAGAATTCAACTTAATGCAGCAATGCCTCTTTAACAAGTACTATGTCATCTTTTATATTAGACAGAATTTGGGGAAGTATTTTGTATTCAAAACATATCAGAAATCTAATTTGTAATGATTCTGTGAAGTATTTAATTTGTGACATTTGTTAGCACAGTATTACGGAGACGGCAATGGCACCCCACTCCAGTACTCTTGCCTGGAAAATCCCATGGACGGAGGAGCCTGGTAGGCTGCAGTCCATGGGGTCGCTAAGAGTCGGACACGACTGAGTGACTTCACTTTCACTTTTCACTTTGATGCATTAGAGAAGGAAATGGCAACCCACTCCAGTGTTCTTGCCTGGAGAATCCCAGGGATGGGGGAGCCTGGTGGGCTGCTGTCTATGGGGTCGCACAGAGTCAGACACGACTGAAGCGACTTAGCAGCAGCAGCAGCAGCAGCACAGTATTGTGCAAGTGTCTTTTAAAGGTCTTATTATTGTGTAAGGTGTTAGAAAGTGTTCTAGTTTCATTCTTTTACAAGTGGTTGACCAGTTTTCCCAGCACCACTTGTTAAAGAGATTGTCTTTAATCCATTGTATATTCTTGCCTCCTTTGTCAAAGATAAGGTGTCCCTATGTGCGTGGATTTATCTCTGGGCTTTCTATTTTGTTCCATTGATCTATATTTCTGTCTTTGTGCCAGTACCATACTGTCTTGATAACTGTGGCTTTGTAATAGAGCCTGAAGTCAGGTAGGTTGATTCCTCCAGTTCCATTCTTCTTTCTCAAGATCGCTTTGGCTATTCGAGGTTTTTTGTATTTCCATACAAATTGTGAAATTATTTGTTCTAGCTCTGTGAAGAATACCGTTGGTAGCTTGATAGGGATTGCATTGAATCTATAAATTGCTTTGGGTAGTATACTCATTTTCACTATATTGATTCTTCCAATCCATGAACATGGTATATTTCTCCATCTATTAGTGTCCTCTTTGATTTCTTTCACCAGTGTTTTATAGTTTTCTATATATAGGTCTTTAGTTTCTTTAGGTAGATATATTCCTAAGTATTTTATTCTTTCCTTTGCAATGGTGAATGGAATTGTTTCCTTAATTTCTCTTTCTATTTTCTCATTATTAGTATATAGGAATGCAAGGGATTTCTGTGTGTTGATTTTATATCCTGCAACTTTACTATAATCATTGATTAGTTCTAGTAATTTTCTGGTGGAGTCTTTAGGGTTTTCTATGTAGAGGATCATGTCATCTGCAAATAGTGAGAGTTTTACTTCTTCTTTTCCAATTTGGATTCCTTTTATTTCTTTTTCTGCTCTGATTGCTGTGGCCAAAACTTCCAAAACTATGCTGAATAGTAATGGTGAAAGTGGGCACCCTTGTCTTGTTCCTGACTTTAGAAGAAATGCTTTCAATTTTTCACCATTGAGGATAATGTTTGCTGTGGGTTTGTCATATATAGCTTTTATTATGTTGAGGTATGTTCCTTCTATTCCTGCTTTCTGGAGAGTTCTTATCATAAATGGATGTTGAATTTTGTCAAAGGCTTTCTCTGCATCTATTGAGATAATCATATGGTCCAGCAATCCCACTGCTGGGCATACACACTGAGGAAACCAGAAGGGAAAGAGACACGTGTACCCCAATGTTCATCGCAGCACTGTTTATAATAGCCAGGACATGGAAGCAACCTAGATGCCCATCAGCAGATGAATGGATAAGAAAGCTATGGTACATATACACAATGGAGTATTACTCAGCCATTAAAAAGAATACATTTGAATCAGTTCTAATGAGATGGATAAAACTGGAACCTATTATACAGAGTGAAGTAAGCCAGAAAGAAAAACACCAATACAGTATACTAACACATATATATGGAATTTAGAAAGATGGTAACAATAACCCTGTATACGAGACAGCACAAGAGACACCGACGTATAGATCAGTTTTATGGACTCTGTGGGAGAGGGAGAGAGAGGGTGGGGAGATTTGGGAGAATAGCATTGAAACATGTATAATATCATGTATGAAACGAGTCGCCAGTCCAGGTTCGATGCACGGTACTGGATGCTTGGGGCTGGTGCACTGGGACGACCCAGAGGGAGGGTAGGGGAGGGAGGAGGGAGGAGGGTTCAGGATGGGGAATGCGGGTATACCTGTGGTGGATTCATTTTGATATTTGGCAAAACTAATACAATATTGTAAAGTTTAAAAATAAAATAAAATTTTTAAAAAAAGGTCTTATTAAAGGTCTTAAAGGTAGCATGTTTGGCATGCCTTGTTCACGAGCATTAATTCATGTTGCATTTTTCTGAATAAGCTAAATTTCGTATAGGTTTCCAGCTGTGATAGTTTAACTCCAACAAGGAATAATTGTTCTACAATAAGTGACAAGGGTACCATTTGTTGGCTGATATTCAGGAAAGTCTGTTTTTCTTACATTCTAAGATGAATTTGAGATTAAAGAGTACTTAGATTCCTACAAACAAACAGTGTTTCCTGAATTCTTAAATTCTTAAAAATTAAATTAGTTTAACTCATCCAAAACTGTTGTTGGTTTGGGACAGTTCAGCTTTACATTTGTTCAGAAATAAAAAGAAACATAAATTTATTTATCACTTACTCTTTATTATTGCCTGCTAATACTTTTATCCTTCAATGGAGATTATAATATGTTCATTAATAATTTGATTTTTAAGAGAAAATGATTATTTATAAGATCTTATTTAAAGTATATTCTAAATGTCTGGCTAATTGATTTAAACTTATATTTTATTTCTATCAGGTAAGTTTCTTTTAAAAAATGGCAGTACCAAAATATTCTTAGAAAGCTCTACAGATACATCATGGAACAAGGGGGTTTCCACTAATGTGATTAAGACAAAGAGGGATATGACATCTGTTGATTCTGCATTTATTTCACAGAGAAAGAGCAGTGTCCTCCCACTTTCAGACCTCTATGTACATCTCACCTGCTGAAGCCCTTGCCCTTTGCTGCAACAGATAAATGGCGTGCTTCTGTCTAGGCCAATGCCCCTTCTGTGTTCTGGGTTTCGTCCTCTCTTGCTTTTCTGGGGAGATTACTTAAGCAGAGCTGTCTTTTCTCTCCTGAATCATCAAATTTTCCTTCTCTACTTACTACCTTTATCTGCATAGAATGTTTTAGTTTATTCTTAATAAACACCTCTTGACTGACATCCTCCCAGACTATTTCCTTATGTCTTTGTATTCTTTTAGTGCAAAACCCCATTTCCTCTTTCCCTTTTCTCTTTTAAAACCACTCTAATTATTTCTTCATTCTTGCCATTTGACCAGGTCTTTCTAGTCAGATCAAATATAAGCTCCACATTGCAAAATCCGATTAGTCTTCAACTTACCTGACTTGCTTTCTGAAGCACATCTTATGGCAATGAGCATTCTCCCCTTGAAAACTTTCTTCGTTTTATTTCTTAGAGGCCATGTTATGTTTTTGTTTGTTTTTTAGTTACTCACTGGCCATTTCTTTCTCATCTTTTTTAATGAACTTAATCACCTTTCTTAACTTCTAAATGCTGAAATATCCCAGATCCAGTTCTTCGGATATATTTATATAATAATTTGATATATATATATAGGTTATTATTTTTTCATCTCCTGGTGGGAGCCTGGGGCTTCCAGACTTCTAACTCCAACTCTTGAATTCTTGGTTTCAGACTTTTAACTCGGTGTGTTCTATCTGCCAGAAATGCTCTTCCCCAGTTGTAAACATGGCTTGCTTCATTGAATTCTGTCTGTTCTCAAATGTATGTTTATTAAATCAGTCTTCCCTGATTATCTTATGTAAAACTTGAGAGTCCATCTCCCCCAGCATTTTCTTTTCCCTTACCCTGCTTATTTTGTCTTCATAGCGATAATACCTGGCATGATTATATTAAGCTGTTTCTTTATTAACTGCCTCTTCTACCTAGAATGTAAATTCCATGACATCTTTATTTGCTTCATTCTCTGCATCATTTTCAGTTCCTACAGCAGTACCTGACACAGCAAGCACTCAATAATTGTTTGTTAAATTCACAAAGAAATCAATCTTTACATTTACCTTAGTGTGACAGTTTTTGTCCAAATTGTTGGCACTTACATTCGTACGCCCTCTGGAAAATTTGAGAGACAGCTTTCTCACATCCTTTATTATTCTTGGTATTATGAAACTCCCAAAGTTTTTGCTTGGTTAACGACTGTGAAATGCTATCTTACTGTTTAATTTGGCTTTATTTATTTGTCAGATTAAAACTCCTTCATGTATTTATTGCCCTTTGGGCTCCTTACCTTGTAAATTTTCTGTGTCTATCCTCTGCCCATTTTCCAGTGGAGTCTTTTTTGTTTTAAAATTTGTTTGCTTATTTATTGATTATTGAGAGGTTTTCTTTGTATTATGGGCACTAATCTTTGATAATAGACTTGTACTTTATCTTTTATGTCTTTTATCATATAGATGTTTTTAACTCAGATGTAGATTGCTTGTCCATTTTCTCTTTTATGCTTCATGACTTTTGTTTTGCTTAAATATCCTTTATTCCAAATTCTTTAAGGTATACTTTGAGATGTTTTTTCTAATATTTTTAAAGTTCTATATTTTATATTGAGAGCTTCCCTTGTGGTTCAACTGGTAAAGAATCTGCCTGCAATGTGGGAGATCTGGGTTTAATCCCTGGGTTAGGAAGATCCCCTGGAGAAGGGAAAAGCTCCCCACTCCAGTATTCTGGCCTGGAGAATTCCATGGACTGTATAGTCCCGGGGGTCTCAAAGAATCAGATACAACTGAGGGACTTTCACTTTCACTTTCATTTTATATTAAATTCTTTTGTTCATTTGGATATTTTTTGTTGTTTGTTTTTTGTGTGTGCTGTACAATGTAATGTCATTATTTTTTATATAATCAATCTTTCTAGTGCCATTTATTGAATTTCCTGCCCTACTCCCACTCATGTGCAATACCATTTCTGTCAACTATTACAACTGTCAGCTTTGGTGCATTTGCAGTCCTTTATTCTGACCCTGGTTTACATGTACATTCCTGCTTCAACACTTCTGTCTAAGGTCCAACTACATACAGACTTTGAGATTTGATATCAGGTATGGTGATTCTCCCTGTCTTGTTCTCTTTCAAAATAATATTGTCAACTATTTTCCAATCCATATGAATTTTCAGATGAAGGCAGTCCCTAGAAAAAAATTTCAAAGACTTAATGTTTAATTTTGGAGTAGTTGACATTTTTACAGTGACAATTCTCTTTAGCTTTGTAAGGAAAATATGTAATTCTTCATGTTTAGGTTCTTGTGTCTTTGGATAATTTCTGTAATTTTTTCCATGAAAACTCTGAACAACTTTTAATTCTTTCCTGTAATTTTTGGTTTTCTCATATTTATTTGTATATTTGCTCTTGACACTAGGACTCTTTCTAAATTAATTCTTTAAGTTAGTGTTTACTGATTTATATCAACTTTCTTGATGTTTATGTATTGGTTGTGTCAGGCGACTGTGTATACTTTTTTATTGTTTTATAAATTAGTTCTATAGATTCTCTTGAATTCCTATAAGGACTTTCACATTATCTCTAAATAATAATAATTTATTTCTTCATTTCTATCTTTTGCTTCTTAATTATGTTATTGATTCATTTGTTTATTGTGCTTTTAAATATAAATATTAATAGAGTGCATTTTTATTTCTATCTTTATGGAGAAAGCTTACTGTTTCAATGCTTAGTATATTTTTGGAAGAATGTGTTTAATATGTTAATGAATTCCTTTCTCTTTCTAATTTATTAAGACATACTGTTTTGAATGAATTTAAGTCATAACAAATGTTTTTCTTCTCGATAATTTCTTTGTTTTCTAGTTTGTTAATTTCTGCTCTTGATATGCTATCCTTTCATGAACATTCACTGAGTTTTCAGTATTGTTATGTTTCATATTTCTTTAGTTGAATGTTTTCATTTAAGTACTATTTTTGACACTGTTGACAGCTTGTTTTTTTGTTCCAGATTGTGTTCCTTTTGTTTTGGGTTCCTGATGACATGGGCAGGATCCTCTGCCCATGAGGTTTTCTAGGCAAAAATACTGGAGTGGGTTGCCATTTCCTACTCCACAGGATCTTCCTGATCTAGGAATCGAACATGCATCTTTTGTGTCTCCTGTATTGAGCAGGCGGATTCTTTACCAATTGTGCCACCTAGAAAGCCCTAAATATGTACTTTCATGTTTTAATATCGATGCTGAAGAGTACTAGTGAACAGAAGTCTTCAGTGTAGGATATAAGCTGATTTTCACAGTAGTGAAGACTGAATACCTGTGTATTGGACCAAAGCTTATGGATTGCTTATCTGAAATCCAAAGTTTGGATTGCTTATCTGAAACTAACAAGTTGTTGCTGGTGGATACTTTTCTTAGCTTGGACCATCTTTCACTGCCAATGAAAAAGTTATGGCATTGACAATTAACAGGTGTGCCAGATAAGTCTAAATGATCTGACCTACATCTAACTGTCACATGGAACAATTGGTGAGTGATGTAAAATAATTTGATAGATTATGTAGTTTAGACTTAAAGGATTTATAGCTGCAGAGGAGAGCAAAGCATTGAGGACTAACATAACTACAGGAAGTTTCATATTGTAGTGTGGGCTTTGCTTCTGCTTTTGGATGATTTATAGGGCTTAGAATGGAGAAGGCAATGGCACCCCACTCCAGTACTTCTGCCTGGAAAATCCCATGGATGGGGGAGCCTGGTAGGCTGCAGTCCATGGGGTCGTGAAGAGTCGGATACAACTGAGCAACTTCACTTTCAGTTTTCACTTTCATACATTGGAGAAGGAAATGGCAACCCACTCCAGTGTTCTTGCCTGGAGAATCCGAGGGACAGGAGAGCCTGGTGGGCTGCCATCCATTGGGTCGCACAGAGTCGGACACAACTGAAGCGACTTAGTAGCAGCATAGGGCTTAGAATAGAAGATCAGAAAAAAAATGTCATTGCAGTTGAAGTAAATGGCACAATTAAAGCCTGAAGGTACAAGGTATGTTCATGGGATATGAAATCAGCTTAACCAGAGGCTGATTATTTGGCCATATGGGAAAAAGCATTTATAGGTAATCTATTTATAAAAAAGTATTTATAGGTAATTTACACACAGTTTCACTGTGTATGGCCTTGATTTATTATCATAGGAATTATTTTTTAAAAGCAGAGAGTTTGGTGGGCAGGGTGCTAACATAAAAATGATGCTATGATGAAGATGATGACGATAGCTACAGACTTCTGTTGATGCATATTACTTGCCCCAAACTGATCCAAGTTCTTCGCATGAATGATTTAAGTGAGTCCTCAGAAAATTCTCGAGGTATCATCATCATCAGTAGAAGTAGTCTTTGTTGTTGCTGTTGTTCTGTTCTAATTGTAAATACTTAGGCAGCCTCTCTAACACGCCTAAACTGTCACTAGTAAGAGCTGGGACCTTTAGCAGACATTATGCTTCTTCAGAAGTAATTATCAAAATTAGTCTACGGTAGTCCCTAGGATGGACATGTGAAAGTGAGAGTGCGTCTGCAGGTTGCCACTGGGAGGCTGGGCAGCAGTTCAGCTGGCAGTGACAGCAGCCTGGCCTCAGGAAGCCATAAATCAGAGAGGGCTCCGGGCTCCAGGCGTGAGTGACTGGGGTGGTGGGGCACTAATTCTGCTCTCTGTGTCAAGCTAACTTTCCTTCCCTTCTTGTTTTCTACCCCCTGTTCCTCTTCCTCCTCCTCTCTCTCTCTCTCTTCCTTTCTTTTGAGTAATCAATTTGAGAGTAAGTGATATTCAGGATTAGATATTTTATGTATTTATCTTTCCTTTTCCTCAGGTCCTACATACAACTAACATACTCTTGCAAAAAATAAAGGAAAAAACATCTTTTTGGAAAATCTGGGGAGGATTTAAGATATGCTTTTACTCCAGACTGAAAACTTTCTTCAGTAACAGTAAGATTCTTCAGAAACAAATCACGTCATGTCACATAATCTCCACATATCTAGACGTAGTAAATTTCTAAACTTCATTTAGAAATTTACACTATAAAAGTACCTTGATTTAGAGTCAGTAGACTAATCCTTCCAGTAATTTAGAAAGTAACAAGAAAATCTTACCTTATAGGTTTCTGTGCTAATCAAAGAACGCAACAATTGAAAAAAAAAAGGAAGGAGACAATTTCCAGTAACTACTATACTTGTCACTTTGAACAAATTATCTATTCCTTTGCCTCAGTCTCTCCCATATGTAGGGTGAATATAATGATACTGCGTTCCTTACTTGCTCTTATCCTGAAGTTGAGCAAACACATCTGTAATATGGAATATTGGATTGTAAGGAACTTCTTGAGAGGACTAAGAAGGAAGAGATTTTATCTGGACGTGTGCGTTACTTTATTAGAGTATACTTAGTACCAACTTATTCCAATGACTTCATCCAGCAATTTATACTTGTTTGTACTTCAGCATTTAAAGTTGCCCTATTGGATTAGGTTTTCTGAGAAGAAAAATTATGGTGTGTGAGATATTTACTTGGGAGGAGAGCCAGAGGAGAGAGCGAGAGCCCCTTGAGACTACACTGCAGGTCTCAGCCTGTGCAAGGAGAGAAGGAGCAGAGAAGCATTGCTTTGAAAGAGCTGCAAACTGCAGCTCAATTGCAAGAAACACTCATCCAGGTCAATGGGGAGTCTATGAGCCAGAGTTTTCCACTGGAGGAGTCCCCTGTCTCTCTGGAACATTCCCAACTTAGATCCGCTGCCATGCTCAGTCATAGGGCTTGGAATGAATTGTGAAAAGTGCAGCCTTCACAGGGGCAGAAGAAAAGGGGCAATAGAAGGAAATCGAAGCAGTGCATTTTCATAGCTTCCTTATCCACACACAGCACTCGATACAAATATCACTATTTTCAACTTTCTGGCCATTTGTTCTTATTGAACCTGCCCCAAACTAACTTTATGTCTCCTAGTTCATCAATATGTTTTATTGTGCTAGCCAGTTTATGTCTTTTATGCCATCTCCCATCCTGGGCATATTGGTCAGCTCCTTCAACTAGGTTTTTTCAATTAGGTTTCCCTTCATCCTCTTCTGGGAATGCTTATTGATTCAAAACTCTGAGTGATTCTAAGAATTTCTGTTCTTTTTCTAAGTTCCTACTATACCCAGTGTTTCTGAAGAGTATCATATAACTATTTTGATTTGGAATCACAAGAAAGTCATCCAAATTCGTTAAGATTACTGATTTTAGAGGTAGGTATGATTGGGTTTCTGATTCTGGCTTGATTACTTACTACCTGTGTTAATTTGATCAAGTTACACACATCCATCACATCTCAATTTTACGACCTGACAAATGAAGATAGTGGCATTTTCCTTACAATATCATGCATATGGCACATTGTTGTTGTTCAGTCACTCAGTCGTGTCTGACTCTTTGTGACCCCATGGACCGTAGCACGCCAGGCCTCCCTGTCCCTCACCATCTCCCAGAGTTTGCCCCAAGTTCACGTTCATTGCATCAGTGGTGCCATCCAGCCATCTCATTCTCTGATGTCCTCTTCTCCTGCCCTCAATCTTTCCCAGCATCAGGGACTTTTCCAATGAGTCATCTGTTCGCAACAGATGGCCAAAATACTGGAGCTTCAGCATCAGTCCTTCCAGTGAATACTCAGGGTTGATCTCCCTTAAGATTGGTTTGGTTTCCTTGCTATCCAAGGGACTTTCAGGAGTCTTCTCCAGCACCACAGTTAGAAAGCATCTACTCTTTGGCCCTCTTCATGGTCCAGCTCTCACAACCATATGTGACCACTGAGAAGACCATAGCCTTGACTATAGGGACCTTTGTTGGCAGAGTAATGTCTCTGCTTTTTAACACACTGTCTAGGTTTGTCATCACTTTCCTGCCAAGAAGCAGTCGTCTTCTGATTTCATGGCTGCAGTCACCATCTGCGGTGATTTTTGGAGCCCAAGAAGAGGATATCTGTCTCTACTTCCACCACCTTGCCCCCTTATATTTGCCATGCAGTAATGGGCATCTGCCATGATCTTAGGTTTTTTTTTTTTTTTTTTACATTTAGTCTTAAGCCACTCTTTCACTATATATAATAGATGCTTAATTAACAACAGGTACATTATTACCAATTTGAACTAGGACTTATGACTTTTCTATACATTTCCACATTTTTTCACTCCCCCTTATCTTCTCACTGGAGTTACTTCAAACCTAGTTCTACTCTTTCCAGTCATTATTCTTGGGACCACATCTCCTACATGACTGAGAAGTGACAGGCCATGTATCATTCAGTATTATTAAGAACTACAATGTACCAGGAACTCTTTTTTTGCAATGAATCTATAGTGGTGAATCAGACAGACCAAGTCTCCACCTGGATGAAACTTATAGCCTGTTTCCTCCACTGCAGTGTCTCATATTTCAAAAATTTGAATTTATTTTTACTTCCCTTATCTGTCGTAGGCCTGTCTCAGTGGAAGCTTGTCCTTATTCTTTTCTAAGACTAATCTAACTTTTCTTATTTAGCTATACTAGAATGTTGCTCCAACAATCATCCCTTGACCTACTGTCTCCAGTATCTATCTCTCCTAGATTGTCTTTTTCTATGCATAAAAATTCCCGCCATATTTTTAAAAATAAAAGCACAAACAAATCTCACATGAACTTGCTTATTGCTTTCTCTTCTCCCCCTGTTTATCCATTGTTCTGCAATATGGCTTTTATACAAAGTCTATTTAAATAGCACTCTGTAAATGTGACCTACTTTGGCCTTCTTGTAGCTATATTTTTTTTCCCTTTAAAACTGAAGCACTTATTCATCAAAAAAGTCTTCTATGACACATTTTTTATCACAGTGTTTCATCCTTAGGTCTTCATTTCATTTTTTTTTTTTTTTCACTGATTTTCTCAGATATTTATTGACTTCCTATTCTAGGCAGTCAAGTGCAGGTCATACAGAATCTGTAAATGCTGTTTTAGAGTTTTGCCAAGAGAACACACTGGTCATAGCAAACACCCTCTTCCAAGAAAATAAGACTCTACACATGGACATCACTATATGGTCAATACTGAAATCAGACTGATTATATTCTTTGTAGCTGAAGATGGAGAAGCTCTATACAGTCAGCAGAAACAAGACTGGGAGCTGACTGTGGCTCAGATCATGAACTCCTTATTGCCAAATTCAGACTTAAATTGAAGAAACTAGGGAAAACCACTAGACCATTCAGGTCTGACCTAAATCAAATCCCTTATGATTATACAATGGAAGTGAGAAATAGATTTAAGGGATTAGGCCTGACAAACAGACTGCATGAAGAACTATGGATAGAGGTTCATGACATTGTACAGGAGGAAGTGATCAAGAGCATCCCCCCCAAAAAAATGCAAAAAGGCAAAATGGTTGTCTGATGAGGCCTTACAAATAGCTGAGAAAAGAAGAGAAGTGAGAGACAAAGGAGAAAAGGAAAAACATACCCATCTGAATGCAAAGTTCCAAAGAATAGCAAGGAGAGATAAGAAAGCCTTCCTCAGTGATCAGTGCAAAGAAATAGAGGAAAACAACAGACTGGGAAAGACTAGAGATCTCTTCAAGAAAATCAGAGATACCAAAGGAACATTTCATGCAAAGATGGGCTCGATAAAGGACAGAAATGGTATGGACCTAAAAGAAGCAAAAGATATTAAGAAGAGGTGGCAAGAATACACAGAAGAACTGTACAAAAAAGATCTTCATGACCAAGATAATCACGATGGTGTGATCACTCACCTAGAGCCAGACATCTTGGAATGTGAAGTCAAATGGGCTTTAGGAAGCATCACTATGAACAAAGCTAGTGGAAGTGATGCAATTCCAAATGAGCTATTTCAAATTCTAAGAGAAGATACTTTGAAAGTACTGCACTCAATATGCCAGCAAATTCGGAAAAGTCAGCAGTGGCCACAGGACTGGAAAAGGTCAGGTTTCATTCCAATCCCCAATGAAAGGCTATGCCAAATAATATTCAAACTACTGCACAGTTGCACTCATCTCACATGCTAGCAAAGTAATTCTCAAAATTCTCCAAGCCAGGCTTCAACAGTACATGAACTGTGAACTTCCAGATGTTCATGCTGGATTTGGAAAAGGCAGAGGAACCAGAGATCAAATTGCCAACATTTGTTGGATCATCGAAAAAGCAAGAGAGTTCAGGAAAAACATCTACTTCTGCTTTATTGACTATGCCAAAGCTTTTGACTCTGTGGATCACAACAAACTGTGGAAAATTCTTAAGGTAATGGGAATATTGATCACTTTACCTGCCTCCTGAGAAATCTGTATGCAGGTCAAGAAGCACCAGTTAGAACTGGACATGGAACAACAGACTGGTTCCAAATTTGGAAAGGAGTATGTCAAAGCTGTATATTGTCACCCTGCTTATTTAACTTATATACAGAGTACATCATGAGAAATGCCAGGCTGGAGGAAGCACAGGCTGGAATCAAGACTGACAGGAGAAATATCAATAACCTCATATATGCAGTTGACATTACCCTTATGGCAGAAAGCAAAAAGGGACTAGGGAGCCTCTTGATGAAAGTGAAAGAGGGGAGTGAAAAAGTTGGCTTAAAACTCAACACTCAGAAAACTAAGATAATGCCATCTGGTCCCATCACTTCATGGCAAATAGATGGGGAAACAGTGGAAACAGTAACAGACTTTATTTTCCTGGGCCCAAAATCACTGCAGATAGTGACTGCAGCCATGAAATTAAAAGACACTTGCTCCTTGGAAGAACAGCTGTGACCAACCTAGATAGCATATTAAAAAGCAGAGACATTACTCTGCCAACAAAGGTCCATCTAGTCAAAGCTATGGTTTTTCCAGTGGTCATGTATGGATATGAAAGTTGGACTATAAACAAAGCTGAGCACCAAAGAATTGATGCTTTTGAACTGTGGTGTTGGAGAAGACTCTTGAGAGTCCCTTGGACTTCAAGGAGATCCAGCCAGTCCATCCTAAAGGATAATCAGTCCTGAGTTTTCATTGGAAGGACTGATGCTGAATCTGAAACTCCAATACTTTGGATCAATACTGATGCAAAGAACTGACTTGTTGGAAAAGACCCTGATGCTGGGAAAGATTGAGGGCAGGAGGAGAAGGGGATGACAGAGGATGAGATGGTTTGATGGCATCACTGACTCAATGGACATGAGTTTGGGTGAATTCCGGGAATTGGTGATGGACAAGGAGGCCTGGTGTGCTGCGGTCCATGGGGTCGCAAAGAGTCTGACACGACTGAGCGGCTGAACTGAACTCCTTCACTAAAACTTTGGCACATATCTGTTCATCATCTCATTCCATACAAATCCTTGTTTATATCCTCAATCATAGTCTTTCACTTAATTTCATTCCTATGATCACATTTTCCTTCCATTTCTCTGTGTCCCTACGTGGTCCTCAGAATACCACCTGTTTCAAATGGATTTGACCATTGTCATCTAACTAATACTTTATTTTAAATGTCCCATATCTGCTAATATCATCGTAATCATCTGAAAGATGATTTAAGGCTTTACGATTTAAAATGAATTTTGTTCTATTCTTTAAACTAGTCTTTTTCATTTTTATCCTCATTGTTACCATTTGCTTCTGGTTATTTTACTTCCTTCTTGAAGTATTTTAGATGAGTTGTGGCTTTTTTAACTCTCTTTCCAAAAACCCTTCCCAATCCTCTTTTTTATTGTTGTTCAGTCACTAAGTCATGTCCAACACTCTGTGGTCCCATGGACTGTAGCCCACCAGGCTCCTGTGTCCACTCTCTTCCAGAGTTTGCTCAAATCCATGCCCACTGAGTCAGTGATGCTATCTAACCATCTCATCCTTTGCCTCCCCCTTCTCCTTTTGCCTTCATTTTTCTCAGCATCAGCGTCTTTTCCAATGAGTTGGCTCTTTGCATTAGGTGGCCAAAGCATTGGAGCTTCAACTTCAAGTCACTTGTTCCAATGAATATTCAAGAATGATTTCCTTTATAATAGACTGGTTTGATCTCCTTCCAGTTCAAGGGACGCTCAAGTGTCTTCTCAGCACCGCAGTTTGAAAGCATCAATTCTTCACTGCCCAGCGCTCTTTATGGTCCAGCTCTCACATCTGTACATGACTACTGGAAAAACCATAGCTTTGACTAAATGGACCTTTGCCACAAAAGCGATGTCTCTGCTTTTTAATATATTTTCTTCTTTATAGGTTTGCCATAGCTTTCCTTCCAAGGAGCAAGCATCTTTAAATTTCAGGACGGCAGTCACCATTTGCAGTGATTTTAGAGCCCAAGAAAATAAAATCTGTAACTGATTCCACTTTTTTCCCTTCTATTTGTCCCATCCTCTAACAAAGTTCAAATGTGTTAGTCCTGATATTCAATTTTTTGTAACAACTGCTTCAGTTTTATATTTCATTGAATCTTCTGTCACTTAATCGTAAGCCTTTTTTCTTTCAGAATTACCTTCCCCACTTGTGCTTTTCACTTTTGCACCTGCATGATATCACACAAAGGTTGTTCCTCCCATACCATGAACACTGTTTACCTTTCATCATGGAATCCTATCTGTCCTTCAAAGCCCAATGGAAGCGACCCTTCTTCAGATCCTCCTTACCCTTTATCTCTTCAGATAAAATAACCTCCCCCTATTCTGAAACACAGTAAGGTATTTTATTTCTTTTGTCTTCCATCTTATATTATGTTGTATCTTTGCTTGAGTTTAGAGACTCATTACTATTTATGCTTTATAGAATTCTGAAAGTGTCAAAATGTTAGTTGCTCAGTCGTGTCTGACTGTTTGCTACCCCGTGGATTGTAGCCCACCAGGCTCCTCTGTCCATGGGATTTTCCAGGCAAGAATACTGGAGTGGGTTGCCATTTCCTTCACCAGGGCATCTTCCCAACCCAGGGATTGATGCATTGCATCAGCAGGTCTCCTGCATTGCAGGCAGATTCTTTTTTTCCAGTTTTTAAAACTTTTTTTATTTTTAAATTTTTTATTTTGTTATTTATTTTTTTTATTCATCAGAAGCTGAGTAACTAAACCAAGTAACTAAACTAGTTATTTTAAGACCTCTTTGAAAATGGGCTGTATACACTGTGACTTTATTTTTTTTTTTTACTTGTTATTAGTTAAGTTTGCTTTTTTTTAAATTTTTTTAAATTTTATTTTATTTTTAAAGTTTACAATATTGTATTGGTTTTGCCAAATATCGAAATGAATTTGCCACAGGTATACCCGCGTTCCCCATCCTGAACCCTCCTCCCTCCCCATACCATCCCTCTGGGTCATCCCATTGCACCAGCTCCAAGCATCCAATATCGTGCATCGAACTTGGACTGGCGATTCATTTCATACATGATATTATACATGTTTCAATGCCATTCACCCAAATCATCCCACCCACCCCCTCTCCCACAGAGTCCAAAAGACTGTTCTATACATCAGTGTCTCTTTTGCTGTCTCGTATACAGGGTTATTGTTACCATCTTTCTAAATTCCATATATATGTGTTAGTATACTGTATTGGTGTTTTTCTTTCTGGCTTACTTCACTCTGTAGAATAGGCTCCAGTTTCATCCACCTCATTAGAACTGATTCAAATGTATTCTTTTTAATGGCTGAGTAATACTCCATTGTGTATATGTAGCATAGCTTTCTTATCCATTCATCTGCTGATGGACATCTAGGTTGCTTCCATGTCCTGGCTATTTTTAAACTTTTTAAAGTTTCTATTTTATATTATCTACAAAGATTTTCCCTTAACTTAAAAGTTGAACCACTGCAGACAATGATTACTTCATCAAACTTGATTTATAAATAATAATCCATCAGTTTGATGGTAAGAATTTATTGAACCTTTGTCAAGTTTAGTAAAAGGGATTCCAAGTCTTGATTTTTTTCTTTTTGGCGGTAATGGCAAAAAGAATCACTCATGTTACTTCTTTTGCTAGCTGATGCGTTCATGACTTTCAAGGGTCATTAAAAAATAAATAACTTCCAGTTTCAGCAAGCAGAGCTGGGGTAAATTGTGGGACTCGGAAACAGCAGATGGAATTATGGGACAGCCCACAAGTTCCTAAATGCCTCTACTAGGTCCAAATATCTTCCACTGCAAGTGAACTGTTAGCATTCTTATTGGATGTTACAAGAAATCAACATATATTTTTTTCAAAACAAAACAATGAAATTCTAGTTTTATGAGCTTCCAGTTGGTAGAAGCAGTAGAAGGGAGGAGGGAATTTGGCCTTTCGGTTCCTCCAGGGCAGCCTTACAGCTGCTGTTGGTGGTGGGCTTGTACCGAGGTCCGTGGGCCGTGTTGGGTGGATGGGTGTACGCCGGCTGAACTCGAGAAGGAGCGATGGTGAAGACGGTCCGCTGCGCTGCTGGAAAACTTGTGTGAAGACTGTGTACTGCAGGCAGGCGTCGTGGAAGGTGGGGTTGGCGCAAGCGTGGTAAATGGCAGACTGCAGGCAGGTTCTTTACCACTCGAGCCACCAGCAAAACCTTATAGGATTCTGAGCATACAATTTTCCTCAATAAGCATATGTTAAAGGAATAAATTAGTTGAGAAGATCTTCCTCTCTTTAAAAGTGATTGCTTATCACTGAGAGTGTGTGTGCGTTAGTCGCTCAGTCGTGTCCGACTTCTTGCAACCCCATGGACTGACAGGCTCCGCTGTCCATGGGATTCTCCAGGCAAGAATACTGGAGCGGGTTGCCATTTCCTTCTCCAGGGGATCTTTCTGACCCAGGGGTTGAACCTGGGTCTCCTGAATTGCAGGCAGTTTCTTTACCATCTGAGCTACCAGGGAAGCTCTTTGAAAGAGATTACTTATCACTGAAGCATACAATAAGATAAATAAGCTACAGTAATAAACTGTCTCTCCTGCCTGAGTAGTCTTCCAGAAGGCAAAGTAATTGCTATATGTGCAACCTACTTCTCTTTCTCCCTCATCCAGTTATTGTGGCGAGGAAGCACCTCTCTCAGCCCGGCAAATGGAACAGGGGCACCAACTCATAAACACTCCTGCCTCTGGGGGTGTTTACTGTCATTGAGACTGACATGCATGCAAATGCTTGCATGTAAATAAAGGAAATTTTAGCCAGGAACTTATATGAGAAGGATACTACAAATAGAAAAATCACTAAATGAGTAATAGGTTTATAAGCATACTTTTGTAGAATTTTCTTGGTGGAAGTGTTAGTTGCTCAGTTGTGTCTGACTCTTTGCAACCCCGTGGACTGTAGCCCATTTCTGTCCATGGAGTTGTCCAGGCAAGAGTACTGGAATGGGTACCATTCTCTTCTCCAGAGGACCTTCCCCACCCATGGATAGAACCCACATCTCCTGCATTGCAGACAGATTCTTCATTGTCAGCAGGGAAGTCCAGAATATTCTTTATAAAACCATAAAAAAAAAATCACTTAGTAGTTTCTACCCTATCATCTCCCTGAAATTTAGTATAGCAAATATAGTGATACTTTCTTGATTAAATCTCAGAATTATACAAATCTTGCAGAAATAGTATATTTATTTCCCATAAAGCTACTTAGGCTGTGTAACATCCAATTTGTTTGATTGGGGCTGGAATTTTGAATCACAAGTGAGTATAAATTATACTATTACAAAGTACATCTGTGAAAAAATATTTTAAAGACACAGTGGAAGAGGATTTATTGTTTTCTTTTTGAACAAGGGTTTACAGTGAGGTGTGCCTGCATTAAGAAGTGTAATCTTTGTTATAACCCATATAGTAGGTGCTCAGTATATGTTGGCTGCATGATGACAGTTGAAAAACCCATCTGCCTATGAAGTTCTATGAAATAGTGATATTTAAAATTGAGTTTTGGAAAGAAAAGTCTAGTTAAATATAGAGGAATGCATGCATGCTACTCTGGAGAATTTAAAATATTCAAATTGGCAAGACAAACATAGTTTTGAAAAGTTAATTAAATTATACAATATAATCATAAGAGGGAGTCCCATAGTATATAATTTTAAAATATTAAATATATTCCTAGGTTTTCTTTCCTGTTAGTACTCTGCTGTGGCTCAACACAGACAAGAAAACAGGAACATTCTTTATGATTACAAAGGACTCTTTTGTCATTAGCCCATGCCAAATTGATAGTTTTTATAGCCTGACAAGAGACCGAGTCTTCATTACCTAAAGGGAAACACTTAAATCATCCGAAGATGGCTCTTCTGTACTGAGGAAAGTTTTCCGTTGACTGCTCGAGATTCTGTCTCACTTCCCAGGTGGCAAGTGTTAGTTTTTCTTCAGAACTGACAATTTCCACCTGGGGGTGGGTAGATTAGATTGGGAATGTATAGGAGGGGAGCTTGTCAAGGAAATTCAAGGAGCAGAATTGATAAAGTCTAAAGGGAATTCTAACCTGGTCCCCAGATTGAATCATAGATGCTCATACTTTATGGATTTATACAACTGTGCGGAAGATACAGAGTAAGAAGCAGAAGAAAGAGCAGAAAGTAGAAGCTGTGGAAGGAAAATATACCAGAAAAGGCATACAACTCTATGGCTTGTCCAGGGAGCCCATCATTTGTTGAGTTGTGAATAAAATACCAATTTGGGGAGCAACTGTGATGATGACTGAATTTTTTTTGAGACATTTCTCTAATGCTGATTCATAGAGCATGAATACTCTACTGCATTAAAATTCTGGAATTACAGGGAGCAGTTCTGGTAACAGTGGAAATTCATTCTTGTGTCTCTGCACTTGTTGTTGCCACCCAGCCCCAGGCTGGATGAGTCTGTATGGGGTTCTTATGATTCTCTTATAAAAAAGAGAAACCTGGAAAGAAATTAGCTATTGATGGGTATGAATTTAAAGTGAGTATGAAGTTAGAAATGTAGTTATAAAGGGATTTATTTCCCTTAAAACCAGGCTATCGTTTATTTTGTTTCTTCTTTTTAAAGATTTTTTAAAGTTTATTTATTTTTAATTGAAGAATAATTGCTTTACAGAATTGTGTTGTTTTCTATCATTTATTTTTAAACTTTTGCTCCTTTCAATTTAGTGCTTCATAGTTAAAACAGTTTGCTGCAGATTGAAATATCTTCTTGAAGTCTTATTTATATTTTGCATACAGATTTGTGATAATCTAGGCTTAACCATCAATTCTTGGAATTTTTCGTATTGATTATATGTCAGCCTTTTCACACTGATATTGTTCTACAATGCAATAACCATTTTCAAAATGAGACAGACTCTTACATTAGTATTTTGTTCTATTGCTCTAAATATTTATCAGCCTCATATATATTCTATTTGTATATGGATTTATAGAAGACTCTAAAAGGAAAAAACACACAGGAAATAAGTATAATTACCTTGATATAATATTGACAGCTAACACTTCTATCATGGTTACTAATTTTTAAACCCCGTTTGAATTGCCTTGCATTCAGTAATGTATTTAAATTTCAGGAAAACCATATAAATTTGGACTATTATTGCTTGTACTTTTCAAGTGAGAAAAGGGAGGGACTTAAGGGCCAAATACTTTTGCTGAGTAAACATGGAGGGTAATGCCAGCACCAGGATTTGAATCCAAGAAATCTGATTCCCTGGCACTTCCTACTCTCCACTTCTATAGCTAAAGGATTCTTGAACGAGCCGGAGATAAAGTATGTAGCTATGTTACTTCAAAGCTATATTTCAGTATGATTATTTATAATATGGGTGTACCTCCTTTACTAGATTATGAACCTGTGAGTACAAGAACCTTGTTTTATTAACTTTGTCATATACGGTGCTCAGTAAAATTTCTAGTATTCCTGAATTACAACTTATTATTGCTCTGAGATATTTTATTCAAGAGACTTCTACTTCAAAATCATCAGTTTTAGATCCATAAAACTTTTAGATTGACCAAACAAAAAATGCAATTGTAACCTATAATTGAAGTATTGCATTCATAATTCTCTTATTTCTTAACTATTTTTAGGAATAAAATAGCATGAATGAAGACTATTTTTGACTGATATAGAATAATTTTAGAATCATGTTACTTGGTTGAAACTTTTTTCTTTTCTTTTTTAAAAATACTCTTTCTTACAGGGTGCTGCTTTAATTAGAATGCTGGCTAATTTTATGGGCCATTCAGTATTTCAAAGGGGTTTGCAAGTAAGTAAAATGTTTTCTATTTTTGTTTACATTTTTCCTTATTCTTGTGTTTATTTAAAGATATTTCACAGCTTGGGAAATTGCTAATACAAAATTGCTGAATTTTATGGGAAACCATAAGGTAAGTAAGGTAAGCAGTGCCTTACCATACGACAAATGAAAATGGTAGATAAGATTCTGTATTAACCCACAAAACTCGAAAGGTTATATCATTTAGAATCTCTTTAATATGCATTTTAAAATTGAAGTAATTTTCAAATATAGCAGATCCTAAATAGTCTATATATGATTTCACAAAAGTCTGTTTCCCTTTTCTTCCATTTAAAAGTTTATATAAAATGAAAGCAAATTATGTTAGCCTTCTTGGAATTATGCATGTTTGAGAAATTCTTAACACTTTTTCAGATATGTGCCTTTTTTGTTGTTTGCTGTTTTAGTGTTGATATACAGAGATTGTTATTTGTTCCAAATATATTAAAGTGTTTTTGTTTTATTAGGAAATACGGTTCTTTAAATAAAGAAGGAAAAAAGAAACAGTTTTATTATAATACATTTACAGTATGAAACATGTAATCTAGGAGTAGATTCTTAGAAAACGAAGATTCTTAAATTCTTGAAAGCAAACACAAATATAGAAAAATAGAATTTTTATTCCATTGAATCTGTTGGAGTAAATCATGTTCCTAGCAGCTGTGATTGATGAATTATTTATGATGCATTCTGCTACTTAGAAGTGTCCTTTAAAGTAAATTGATGTTCACCTGAAATACAATTATGCTAAGACAGAGAGAGCAATCAATCTTATCTTTCTCAGTAAGCTTTTCATTTTGAAATTTAAATAAACTACATATGGGATCAGGTCATGTTTTAGTAGTCTAATTCTATCTTTACCTAAAATAAACTAAATGATAAAATACAAAACAAGAGTTCAAGTATGTTATGACAAAGCTATAAATACTTAACACAAGAGAAAAAAAATATATATAAATTCCTTGAAGAATAATTTTCCTTAGAAGATATTTTTACCAAATTGTTCCAGCTGGGGTTGGAGTTACTTTAATCAGCTCTTTCCATTAGGGCAACCTTTGGAATCGCTGAATTCCACTGAATCTGTTTGCCAAGTACTAAAGTCTCTATTCTGATCACATAGTTAGGAAAATCTTTTTTTTTTTCCCTCTGTGAGTGACCTCCATGAATATCAACTATCTGGAGAAACGTCCTTCCTTATCCCCACTCCTTTGTTTTTCCCACTGAAGTTGTAGCATGACAGTATAGTTCCAGAAAATAGCTGAGCTTTCATAAGATTTCCACAAATTGAATTTAATTTCCTGGGTAGCAAGCTGATGTGAAATCACTTTCTGTATACAATTTTTATTTAATTTTATTTTTTTCTCATTTGTGTGTTTAGATTTGCTTGGAAGATTGAATAATGATACTTATGTTATCTGGAAAGGATTTTTTTTTTTTTTTGCAATGTTTTTCTTTTTCTTATCATACTTTCTGTGGTATGCAAAATAGATCAGTTTTGAATACAGCCTTTTCTACTGACCTATTCTGTCCAGTTTTATCTGTAACAGTTAGACTCTACCCTCTAACTCCCATGATATTAAACTTTCATGTGAAGCCGGTATTAATGTGTGCCTTTATGCTGTGGTACTCGATTTGGTTAATTTTCAACTGAGGGACTCTGTGTTTGTCAACATTGCATTTCATTTGCCTGTGACATCTCATTGATCAGATAGATCTTTATCCTTCAGTACTTTCCTTGCCGCTTTATTTATACTCATCACTCAAACTGATTTAGTGTATCATCAGCAGTTTGGATTAGTTTACAGTAGATTCCTGTGTCTAGGTGATAAATTATCATCTGTTGTGCATGAAGATGCATGGGATATGGTTTGAAAATGACCTCCTGAACAGACACTTCATGTCACGGTGCTGAGTGGTCACGGAGTTGATATTAATATATTTCCCATCCACAAGCCTCTGGGGAATCTTGGTTTACATGTTGCTGAGAGAGCTAATCTAGACTGTCAGTTCTTATCTCTGCTGGAAAATCTATTAATTGTTTTCATATTAACAATGGCTATTTCTATGTTGACAAGTGGAAGTTTATATTTGCACACAGACCCAGGGTTAGATTTACAAGTGTAGGCATCCTAAATTGCAAATAGTATTTTTTAAATATATTCTCCCCCCATCCCACCATCCTTCTCTTCCTTTCTTCTTCCCTCCCTCCATATTTCCTTTTTTTTTTTTTTTTTAGTATTTGGACCTTAGCCCTGATATTCCATACCTGAACAATATTATAATGGTGGTTTCTTTTAAAACTTGGTTTCTCTTAAATCTTTTAGTCCTTGTGATTCATCTTAAGCTCTTTTGGGAACAAGGAAAATGTTTTTTTACATTCACAAATAAATAAAACAATATGTTTACACAATATAAATTTAAAATATAATAAAAACACATAATAACATTATATAATAGATATAAAGTACAATGTAATATTTATAAAATAAATAAAATAATATAAAGGTAGATGAGTTCACATGTTTATATTTAACTTAGCAAGTACCTGAGTATTGATTCAGCTACATATTTCTTAACTTTTATAATATTTTGTATTGGACAACGTATTTCAAGTTTCAACTTATACACACATCCCTCAGTAGAAAGGGACTCCAGAGACTTTTTCAGAAAAGTTTTGTTTCTAGTATCCATATAATCCATTCAATCAGCTATCTGAATGTCTGGTAAACGGTTTCATACTGAATAATCACAACTTTCCTTGGTCTGATCTTCTTGATTTTTTGGTCTAATTCCCTTATTTCTTGAATGTTGTGTGATCATTAAATGTTAAATTTTGCATAATTTTTAAAATAAGTTGCCTCAAAAGTTCTTTTAGTATGTAATAGACAGAACACACATTCTGTCTATTTAGACTGTAATAGATAGCGTAGGGCTTCTCAGGTGGCTCATTGGATAAAAAATCCGTCTACAATGCAGGAGACCACCTGCAATGTAGGAGACTGCCTGCAAGGCAGGAAACCCAGGTTCCATCCCTGGGTCAGGAAGATCCCCTGAACAAGGAAATGGCAACCCACTCCAGTATTCTTGCCTGGGAAATCCTATGGACAGGGGAGTCTGGCAGGCTACAGTCCATTCGAGTTGGACATGACTGAAGCGACTGAGCACCGTTAATAAGTCAGTTTCCATTTTGTTTCGATGGTTAAATTGAAAGTCAAATAGAGCAAATGAAGTGTGAACCTTTGTGGATTATGTATGCCACTTGTAAATAATACATTGTTTCAAACACAGAAGTATTTATATTTTTGCAAGTTCTGTATAGCTACTCTTCTTCCATAGTAGATTACCCAGAACGTTTGCTGGAATATTTTGGGACACAAGAGGCAATGGAATAAGTAGGGAGAAACATTTCTTATTCTATTTTTAAACTTTTTATTTTGTGTTGGGGTATAACTGATTAACAGTGTTGTGATAGTTTCAGGTGGACAGGGAAGGGACTCAGCCGCACATATACATGTATCCTTTCTCCCCTAAACGCCCCTCCCATCCAGGCTTCCAAATAACATTGAGCAGAGTTCCATGTGCTATACAGTAAGTCCTTGTCAGTTATCCATTTTAAATATAGTAGTGTGTACACGTCCATCCCAAACTTCCTAACTATTCCTTCCCCCCATGTTTTCCCCCTGACAACCATTATTCTTGTTCCTAATTAATGATGGGCTTTCTGCTAGTCACTAAGTTCTTACTGACCTCTGACTTCATAGTTATAAAATGCAAGAGTAGAATTAAAAATAAGATTTTTTCCATCTTATTAATGCATTTTACTAGTTAGAAAATTTGGGTTTGATACTTTAGGACAACTGTTTCAATTGAATGGGAGAATTTAACTAGCGTCCCTGGATCTTCAGTTAATCATCTGCATAGTGAGACTATATGGCTTTGACCCTGTTGGGAGAGTTAGTGGAGTAGAAGTCAGGAAAACCACTGCTAGATTTCGAAATTTTGGTATCACAGAGAAAACACCCACACATTCAGTGTAGTTCTAGTCAGGTTTTGGGAGAGCGTGGAATCACATGTGTTTGTTAATTCACCACTTTAACCCAGAGCCCTGGAGCCTCTCTTCAGTTGCCTTCAGCGCACTGTGTTCTGAGGATCTTAGTTCACCTCATGCTCAGCCTCTATGACTGCAAGAATCACTGAATCTTTCTGAAATGCTCACATCTTTAAGTTCCTAGTTTTCTTAAAGTTTAAGTACACATAGTAATTTGTACCCATTTGTACAATGTTTGTACATATGATCAATAAATTTGGATCTACTTCTTCTACCTTGTTTTTATAATTTAAGCTTCCACAGCTCAAATCCGCATTCTTACCTAAGTGCTCTAGACTTTATTTTTAAGTAAATTATTCAGAGAAGGATTCTTTTAGATAGAATTATTTCACATGACTTTGACCTTTCTTAGTTGATTTTTACTTGTGTTCATCTCCCTAGTTACATTTTTTTTTATAATTTTTCTTTGAGTTTTTAGAAATAAAAGAATAAAGGTGTAATTTTAATTTTGACATTCTCAGATAACATTGACTCAGTAGCTATTAAAAATAATTAGTACATACTACTACTGTTTTTTTCTTTTCTTTTTTTCAAACAAAACAATATAGCTTTAATGATTTGAACCTGGCAGTACCGTTCTTTACATTGTTAAGAGGCAATACCAGGGAACTACAATTATAAAGAAAGATCACTGTTAAACATGATATAAACTCACTTCAAAATCCGTCAGAGAGTGAGTCACCTTCCTGCTCATCCAATGAAAGTAATTCAATATCATTTAAAATATGGTTGAATAAAGAAAGATTTCTTTTGATTAGTATTTAACTGCTCTTTTCCATAAGGTAACCTACAAAAAGATGTTTGGCTCCAATTATCAGGGTGGAAATTGCTTATGCAAATCAATGTAAGGCAATGAGGTGTGGATAAGAAGTAAATATCATTATTATTGGTTGTGCTCATAAAATTCTGATAGCCTAAAGGTAATGACAGCACAAAGCTATAGGGGTTATCAGTAGCAACAACATACTCAATAACCAGGGTTCCACGAGAAGCTACATGTGTACACAGGATTTTTATTTGAAAACTGAAAGCTTATGTTTGTGAGACAGTGGTTTGCTCCCTTGCATGTAAGTTTTTAGATAAATGGGAAGTCAGAAAATAACAGAGGAACAGAGACAGTGTGTGTCAAAGTGAATTTGCTTTCTGAAGAGATAGTATTGTGTTTTTAATCAGATGGTAGCTGAATCATGCTTCAATAAAACTGAGTGACCATAGGCAGGTTCTGTTCACATTTCTCCCTGTCTCACTTAAATCACTGCAGTTTTAGGTTTGCTATAGGTAGAAAGGTTGATTAACTCTTCATGGTAATGTTTTGTCATCATTTAATACTGTATGATAATGATACTATCATTGATCATGTTTAGTCATTGGATTTGACCTAATTAGCATTTAGCTTATTAAAGACCAACTACAAAGCTAAATTCACTGAGTATGCTATAGAGAAAAAAATATTAATTTTAAGGAAAGATTCTATGAATTTGAGAATATAGAATACTATTTCTAATAAAAAGAGTACTTTAAAAACATAAATAACAAAGACTATTCATATTTCTTAATCAGAGAAAAATAACTTCTATTCATCAGTTTTAATTAATTTGCTTATATACAGCTACTGATTGAATTCTTATCATTTTGCCTCTGAAATAAATGTTGTTAGTTGACTGCTGTGACTATACAGCGTTAACTAAAAAGCCTTCATTGGTAGTGACATTTATCTTTATTTGTTTATCCCACAAGCATTTACCCAGATTAATGGGGGGTCTTAGAAATTTATTCTTACTGGTTTCTTTTACCTGTTAGTCAAGAGCTCAAGATATATTCATTCTGTGAAAGTGTTAGTCACTCAGTCATGTCCGACTCTTTGCGACCCCATGGACTGTAGCCCACCAGGCTTTTCTGTCAATGGAATTCTCCAGGAAAGAATACTGGAGTGGATTGTCATTCATTTCTCCAGCAGATCTTCCCAACCCAGGTATTGAACCTGGGTGTCCTGCTTTGCAGGCAGATTCTTTACCATCTGAGCCACCAGGGAAGCCCTATCTTCATTTTAACTAATAGGGTTCATACTGTAAAATGATGTTTTTGATAACTTTATTTAAAATACATTTGTGAAACGATTTGACATATTAGACTGATGTATGACATATATATATGTGTGTGTGTATGTATATATATATGTTGATCTATGTAAATATGTAAATATGCACATACTGGGATATGTATACCTATCTACAAACACTCTCTCCTTGTAAACATTACCATTTGGTTATATTACTAGTTCAGAGGTACAACAAACTTGCCTTAGAGGCATTTTCCTCTAACCTAATTAGCTCTTGCATCAGCAGTTTTCTTTCGTTTCCTTTTTTATTTTTCTCTTATATTATGTTCTATTTTCAGAATGTTCATGTAATAGCCTAGAACTATATATTTGGCAATATTAAAAGCTTTGATGCTAAAAAAAACCCTCCCAGGTTGGGAAGATTTTTTTTAACTCCTATTTTAATAATTGCTAGATGATTCTAGTACATAGTTTAGTAGTAGTAATATGGCATAGATGTACATAATAATTTTATTTATTTTTTCCTAGTTGACAAGCATTTACATTGCTTTCCAATACTGGTAAAATAAATAACACTGAAATAATTTTAAATTATAGATTTACCCAATTGTATTTTGATTTTCTTTTAATCTATATTTTTGGAAACATATTACCAATTTTTTCTTCTCAGATACATAATTTAGAAAGAAAGTTTGAAAGTTCTATTTTTATAATACACTAAGCAGACAACATTGTGTCTTATTTTCAAAATAAATTTCTCACCAATTTAATAAGTAAAAAATTGCTATTTCAGTGTATGTATTTTTATCACAAATGAGATTGAGAACTTTTCATATGTATTCTCTTGTCTTTCACTGTTACCACTTACTTTTATATGACATATTTATCCATGTGTCTATCTGTTTAAAAAATTAGTTTTCCTTTTTTAAAGTTAAAACTATTCATAAATAGTTATAGAAATAATGAACTGTAATATACGAATTCTTTTTCCTCTTTGATATTTAAATGTCAAAATTAAGTTGTGAAAAGCCGTATGTTAAAAATAAGTGGCTTAAGAGTGCTATAAAAACCTATCCTAAGTTATGTGTTTGGAACCTATCTTACTTATCAAACTTACCAAAAGTTATGTGTTTGGAACCTATCTTACTTATCAAACTTATCAAAATTCCATGTTGATCTACCTCTATATTTCTGACTATGGAAGAAAAGGCTCTGTGTTAGTATGTCACACAAAGAAATGGGGATTTCCGTGTGTCATCCTGCATCTTACTCCTTTTGCAATCAGTCTCTTGTATTCACTTTTTCACTTCTGCTCAAAGTCTGTCTCTATGACTATGTTACAGATCATTTCCCGCTTAAGAGCAGTAACTCATTTTAGTGTCAAGAACTTTCCTTTGTGCTAATAAACCAAACTGTGATTTCTCTTCCTGCCTCTCTTTATATCCACGTAGTTCACCCATCAGATATGTGCAGTCACTCTTTTATTCCACACATACTGCATGGCCACACAATGTCAGACACCATGATATGTACCAAGTATTTAAATATTCAGGGTATGCTACACACAACAGATATGCCCCCTGATCTCATGAATCATATTTTTGGACAAGATTGATGCTAAAAAGGAAAAAGGCAAATACAGATATGTTTCCTAAGTGTGATAAATACTAGGTAGGAAAAAAATAGGATGTTGTGACAGAACATATAAGATGGATGGGTCAGGCAACTTTAGACTGAGTGTTTAGAAAATCCTTCTTGAGAAGAAGGCATGTGTCCTGAGGTCTGAAGGATGAGAAAAGGGGTGGGGGAGATCATTCTGGGAAGATGGAAGGGCTTGCACAAAGGGCTGAGGGAGGAACTCAGTGTGTTCAAGGAAAAGAAAGGAGCTAGTGTAGATGAACAGAGTTAGTCAGGGCAAGAGATAGAGTAGGAGCTAATTATGCAATGCCAAAGTGCACTGTGCTTAAGAAGGTTGGGTTTTATTCTGACTGCAGTGGGAGGTGATTCACCAATTTTAAAACTGGGATGCAACCTGGTTCTGTTTATACTTAAAATAATTATTTGGCTAATTATAGTAATACATTTGGACTGGGGCAATCAGTATACTGGTAGGGGAATCAGGTAATAAAAATTAGGAAGATGGTTTAATATCTGGGTGAGAGATGGCAAAGGCTTAAAGAGTGACTAGATATATAGAGACATAGATAGATTCAGTGTTTTTTGACGGTAGGATGAAATGAACCTAGGGATAGATTGGCTGAAGAGTGTGGTAGGAGAGATCCACAAGAGTGTGGTATGAGAGGAGGAAAAGGCACCTAAGAATGATTCTGAAGTTTCTGGGTTGGAAGCCTGAAACTTGGTCCTGAAGCGCTACATTGTTGGAGGTGGAAAGAAGAGAAGGTGCTAGTAAAAGAGGCTGTATCAAGGTAAGTGTCAGTTGCTCAGTCATGTTCGACTCTTTGCGACCCCATGGACTGTAGCCCCCCGCTAGGATCCTCTGTCCATGGGATTTTCCAGGCAAGGATACTGGAGTGTGTTGCCATGCCTTCTCCAGGGGATCTTCCCGACCCAGGGATCGAACCCAGGTCTCCTGCATCGCAGGCAGATTCTTCACCATCTGAGTCACCGGTAGGAAGAATAAAGAGGCAGGCAGAATGCCAGTGATATGCTGTCACTCATGTCAAGAAAAAAAGCATATTTCAAGAATAAGAAAGTGACCAAGGAGGTTAAATGCAGCTGAGAGGTGGAATAAAATAAAGACTAAAAAGTGTTCCTTTTGGCAGTTTGCATATTTAATGACTTTAGTGGACTGTGTTAAAGGGTGGTAGGGGTGGGAAATGTCTAAGAAGAGACAGTGTATTTAGGATAAAATTTTTTAAATTTGCCAAGGAAGGAGATCAGAAAAACAGAGGAGGTAGTTAGAGGGCAAAGGAGAGTTTTTTTTTTTTTAATTTTATTTTCTTTTTAAACTTTACATAATTGTATTAGTTTTGCCAAATATCAAAATGAATCTGCCACAGGTATACATGTGTTCCCCATCCTGAACCCTCCTCCCTCCTCCCTCCCCATACCATCCCTCTGGGTCGTCCCAGTGCACTAGCCCCAAGCATCCAGTATCGTGCATCGAACCTGGACTGGCATCTCGTTTCATACATGATATTTTACATGTTTCAATGCCATTCTCCCAAATCTTCCCACCCTCTCCCTCTCCCACAGAGTCCATAAGACTGTACTATACATCAGTGTCTCTTTTGCTGTCTCGTACACAGGGTTATTATTACCATCTTTCTAAATTCCATATATATGCGTTAGTATACTGTATTGGTGTTTTTCCTTCTGGCTTACTTCACTCTGTATAATAGGCTCCAGTTTCATCCACCTTATTAGAACTGATTCAAATGTATTCTTTTTAATGGCTGAGTAATACTCCATTGTTTTTTTGTTTTAAAAATGGGAGACAGGTGTGCTAGTTTTAGGCTGGTAGAGAAGGAGTCAGGACAGAAGTTGATAGCACTGGAGAAGAAAAAGATAACAGGGGCTTTGGTTATTGAGACAGTACAAAGGCAGGTCTTCTGTAAGAGAGACACTTCCAGGACATTTGGAGATTTGGAAATCAGAAAATAAGGGAGTTGATTTTCTGATGAATTCTATTTGTTTATTTATGTCACACCGTGAGGCTTGTGGAACTTTAGTTCCATAACAGGGGGTCAAACCCAGCCCACAGCAGTGAAAGCATCGAGTCCTAACGACTGGATCACCAAGGAATCCCAAAATCTGTGTTTTAGTGTTCTGTGAGGCAAGGTCACTAGCTGAAAGGGAGGTCATGCTGCGTGGTAGCGAGGTCTGAAGACTGAGAACTGGGATGCGTAGGCAGTCACGGCTGCCTGGTAGTCCTGAGTGCCTATTTGAGTTTGGTGATTATGAATTTATAATAATACTCACCTGCTCAAATTGCATCATTTTTCTCCTGTGATGTTAAGCTATACTTGTGCAAGTTTTTAAGAAGCAAATACTTGAGTTTGTCCAGGATCGGGGTTGTTGCCAGCTAGTCTAATTGCAAAACAGAGCTGCAAAGGAGATGAGGCTATCTGCTAGAAACTGATTCAGATACAACTATAACAGAAGCTGAATAACCAGGGAGACAAAACCAGGAAGGATCTGAGAGGTAACTCTCTATCTAGGTAACAGTGTCAACAGTATTATTTATATAATATAATATATCGTTCATATCAGTATATGTGATTTTAACATTTAATAAAAGGCATCCCCATGCTTCTGAGCCTACAGGAAATTTAATCTGTCCTTAGGGAATTGCCCTTAGTCACTCCCACTAATAGGAGAATGTTCTAGGGAGCTTTGTCAGTCCAGAACACATGGTGAAGAGCCCTTTGTTCACATCCACCCTGACAAGCAGTCGTGGAAGTTTCAGGGAAGAGTTGAGACAGTGTTATTGCTTGAGTGTTTGGTATGAATCTTGTTCAAGCCTTGCCTTTCTGGTGCCCTGCAGGTTAGTGTCCTTGGCACTTTGCTGCTCACCTAAGTGTGGCTGTTTCGTGCTGAGGAGCTAACTAGTGACTGCCCTGCCCTCTCATCAGTGGTCTCGGCACCTCAGAAGACCTCTGTGAAAAGCAGACTTTTAGAGTCCAGGCCTCTTTCTTTCCTCAGACTGGGGTACGGGAGGTTTCTAAGCTTTTCTCACATATAAAGAAACCTTGATCTCAATCTTTTTCTTGCAGTTTTACTTTTTTCAAACTAAAAATAAGATTCCTCTGAGCACTTTCCTCTTACAGGTTAGTCCATTTAATTTCCCTACCTTGGTTCTCTAGAATATTTTGACTTCTCTTGGAGACAAGGTTGAAGAAGATGTTGACTCCAGACTATTTTTCCCCTTGAGCTTGATCTTAAAATAACTAGTTTCTCAGCTTCTTTGGGTGGCAGACTTTTTTTTTTCCCCAAAGTGCTTTACTTGTTTTATTTCATTTTCTATGCACACTGTTCTCAAGTAAGTACTATATTATCTACTTTTCTCAGTTGAAGAAATTAAGGCTTAGAGAAATTAGATATCTTACCCAAGATCACACGGCTGTTAAAGATTGGCTTGAATTCTTAGTTTTCCTGAATATGCACATCATAATCTCTTTCTCAATTGAGTTTCATTTTCTTCTCAGTGACTCACCAGCGCCGAGTAAGAAAACTCCATATACATGGCTTGCAGTCAGTGGGCATCTTGATTTACAAAAGGCAGTGTATTTTTACCAGCCAGGATATATTTTATCTATTGTGTGAGCTTGCTGTGGTCAAAACCCTTTACCCGGGCCTTTGAAAAAAGGAATTCACAAACTTCAGTTTTACCTAGATTCACTTTATGTCTCAGTAATACTTCAAGCTAGCAGTAGAAGCGAGAGGGGGGGATATTTGAGTACCCAGAATACCCGTATAGACTTACATTCACACTACTTTGCTGACGGGTGTAAGACCCTGTCAGGTTGTTCTGGAATGGGAGTACAAATTTAGCAGCGGCAATATTGCCTCTCTGGTGATGTTCCTGCGTGTTGGGACATGGATGGTATGGTCTAAAATTGCTAAATAAGAGATATGTGAAAACAGAACTGAACTGAGAACATGCCACTGTCTATAATTTAAGACAAACAAACAAAACATCTTTCATGGGCTAGCAGGTTGTTTTGATGTAAAATTTTCTGGCATATTCACAACTTTAAGAAAGAATACTGATGTATACAAAATTTATACTCATTAGGTGGCATAAGGGATTTTTAAAAGCGTAAAATGCCTTTTTGTTCCTCCAGAAATATGAGTACTTCTGTAACTAAGCAACTTCTGAAAGTTAATTTAAGTTAAGCACACATTTAAAAAATCAAACTGGTCTGCAAACAATGATATAACTGACTTTTCAACTATTATTGCTCTAGCTGTTCAAACAACATTCCTTCTGAAATTCCGTTTCTTTTTCATTGTATCTTGTAGTCAGAAACTGCTGTACCTCAAAATGTTTGATAATGGTTTCTATTTTTACTGAGTTTCCTCTTGGAAACTGTTGTAATTTAATAACAAACATTTCATAATTATTTATACCTTTCTATCGTGTTCTTATTTAATAGAATTAAAATACAAGCCTGCTGTTATTTTCCATAATGCCTTTTCAATACTTTGCTACTCACTTGTACTTAATTTCATAATGTCCAGCCAGTCTTCATGTATTAACCAAACTATTATTTTGAGCTGCAGCCGAGCTTTCTTGTGATTCAGTTGGTCGTCTGTCACTGTTTCAGCCTCTTATTTCTGTTTCTCAAGGTCAGGGAATGTAGAAGCGTCCTCTGAAATACATGGCCAGACTTCAAATGGTTTTTTTAAAAATAATTTATTTTTTACTGAAGGATAATTGCTTTACAGAATTTTGTTGTTTTCTGTCAAACCTCAACATGAATCAGCTGTAGGTATACATATATGTCCTCCCTGTTGACCCTCCCTCTCATCTCCCACCCCATCCCACCCCTCTAGGTTGATACAGAGCCCCTGTTTGAGTTTCCTGAGCCATACAGCAAATTCCTGTTGGCTATCTATTTTACATATAGTAATGTAAGTTTCCATGTTACTCTTTGCATACATCTCACCCTCTCCTCCCCTCTCCCCATGTCCGTAAGTCTATCCTCTATGTCTGTTTCTCCATTGCTGCTCTGTAGATAAATTCTTCAATACCATTTTTCTAGATTCCATTTATATGCATTAGATTATGATATTTATCTTTCTCTTTCTGACTTACTTCACTCTGAATATTAGGTTCTAGGTTCATCCACCTCATTAGAACTGACTCAAATGCACTCCTTTTTGTGGCTGAATAATATTCCATCTGTGTATATGTACCACAACTTCTTTATCCATTCGTCTGTTGATGGGCATCTAGGTTGCTTCCATGTTTCAGCTATTGTGAACAGTGCTGCAATGAACAATGGATACATGTTTCTCTTTCGATTTTGGTTTCCTCAGGGTATATGCCTAGGAGTGGGATTAATGGGTCATATGGTGGTTTTATTCTTAGTTTTTAAAGGGATCTCCATATGGTCTTCCATAGTGGCTGTATCAATTTATATTCCCACCAACAATACAAGGGCATTCCCTTTTCTCCACACCCCCTCCAGCATTTATTGTTTGTAGACTTTTCAGTGATGGACATTCTGACTAGTGTGAGGTGATATCGCATTGTGGTTTTGATTTGCATTTCTCTAATAATGAGTGATGTTGAGCATCTTTTCACGTGTTTGTCAGCCATCTGTATGTCTTCTTTGGAGAAATGTGTGTTTAGGTCTTTTCCTCACTTTCTGATTGGGTTGTTTGTTTTTCTGGTATTGAGTTGTATGAGCTGCTTATATATTTTGGAAATTAATCCTTTGTCAGTTGTTTCATTTGCTATTATTTTCTCCCATTCTGAGGGTTGTCTTTTCACCTTGCTTATAGTTTCCTTTGCTGTGAAACAGCTTTTCAGTTTAATCAGGTCCTGCTTGCTTATTTTGCTTTTATTTTCATTACTCTAGGAGGTGGATCATAGAGGATCTTGCTTTAATTTATGTCATTGAGTGTCCAGAGAAAGCCTTTGACAAAATTTGCACCCATTTATGATTAAAACTCTTCAGAAAATGGGATAGAAGGAACTTACCTCAACATAGTAAAGGCCATATATGATAAGCCTATAGCAAACATTATTCTCAATGATGAAAAACTGAATGCATTCTGCCTAAGATCAGGAACAAGACAAGGGTGTCCACTTTCAGCGCTATTATTCAAGATAGTTCTGGAAGTCCTGGCTACAACAATCAGAGAAGAAAAAGAAATAAAAGGAATCCAGATTGGAAAAGAAGAAGTAAAGCTCTCACTGTTTGCAGATGACAGTTTCGATCCCTGGGTCAGGAAGATCCCCTGAATAAGGAAATGGCAACCCACTCCAGTATTCTTATGTGGAGAATTCCATGGACAGTATAATTCAGTATAGTATGGGGTTGCAAAGAGTTGGACATGACTTAGTGACTAACACTTCAGGCCAGTCGTTGGACTCACTGGGAAGGCTGGAGAATCAGGCTTACAAAACAGATCATCGTAACTAAGAAAGCATCACAGGGGCTTCCCAGGTGGCACTAGTGGTAAAGCACTCAGTGCAAGAGACAGAAGAGATATGGGTTCAATCCCTCAGTTGCAAAGATTCCCCTGGAGGAGGGCATGGCGACCCACTCCAGTATTCTTGCCTGGAGAATCTCTGTGGACAGAGGAGCCAGGCAGGCTACAGTCCATGGGGTCACAAAGAGTTAGGCATGACTGAAGCAACTCAGCTCACATGCATGCAAGGAAGACTCAGAAATGAAGAAACGTAGCCACGGTCATGTCGTAAGGCTGGTTGGTGCAGTTGCTGCCATTAGCATCGCTGTTCCTGGGCCCTCAGTATCACCGTCACAGGCAACGTGATTGCAACTCTTCCTGCTCCTTTGCTTTGATCCTGTAGGAGTCACTGCCCTGGGATGAAGTGTCCACTTGTGTCCATGCTTTAGCTGCCAGGGAGAGTGGAGAGGAGAGAATTTCATCCCTTCCATTTCTAAGCGAGAGAGCCCTCACTTCCCTGTAAGATTACGTGATGAGTTATTACCCTCATATAAAAGTGGTATTTTAAATGCTGGAAAGACAGAGGAATGACAAATGCCCACTACAAATATTTTGAGCTACAATTATTCTTAATAGAAAGGAACAATATTTCAAACCTTTGCTTTAAACTTCCTGACACATAGAAAAACCAATGCCCAATTTACCTGGCATTGCCCAGATGGTTCTTACAAGTAGATGGGATCCTGCCTCCCAACGTCACTGAGGCCCATACTTGCATCCTTTGTCTCACTGGAGAAAACACGGTTGGTGGCCTACCCATAAGCTAGTCTCCTTTTCCTTCTTATCAAGCATATTTTGATTTTGTTTGGGCTGTCATCCATGTCTATATAATCATTTACTTCACAGGACAGGGTCCTGACCTGTGCAATTTCCCCCAAATGTTTCACTAACTGATTTTGGCTACAGCACATAATACAATTCTGTTAAATGGGAAACATGGGGGGTTTGATGTAGGATTTGAGGGAGAGTTTTCCTGATTTTTTAAAGAATATATTTATTTGTTTTTGTTTATTTATTTATTTGGGTGCACTGGGTCTTGGTCGCGACATGTGGGATCTAGTTCCCTGACCAGGAGTTGAACCTCTGACCCCCTGCAGTCAGAGCTTGGAATCTTAGCCCCTGGACCACCAGGGAAGTCCGGAGACTTTTCCTAATTTTTAAAGAGAGATCCCTAGGAAGAAAGTCCTTATTTCCTCTGTGCAGTGTTCCATCTGAATATGTTGACTGGGATTGCTTCAGCAATCTAACCCCAAACCTGAAGATGAAGCCAAACTTAGGTAAATGTGGAGCCTAAAGAATTCCACTGGAAAAGAGCTGTAGCACTATCTCATCTTCTTATAGTTGGAAAAAATAAATCTTGTTATTGAAAAAAAAGTCATTCCAGGCTGGATTTTTTGTTACTTGCAGCTAAACGTCTTTGAATTTTGTCAAACTCTCCCTCCATGTCATAAAGAATACACCCTATATATGTTTGATCCTCTGTTTCAGCATGCTGAAGGGCCTGTTAATAGGAGAGTAAGTATTCCATAATTATTTCTATGTAAATCTTAAAAGATAATAATGCTTTACTTCTTCAGTGCACTTTTTACTTTTCCCCTTTGTCTTTTTTAGTCCCTCTGGCTTTTATACATAAAATGTTATGAACTGTGTTACTTGTTAGCCAAGAAAGTAAAACAAAAAATGGTCTCATATCCAATATAGTGTACACTCTTGATGACATCACAGCCAGCTGTATACATCAATGCAAGTTATATCTCTGACAAATAAGCACTGAAATAATAAATTCCTCTATAAGTGTTTAAAGATGGTGTTTGGGGGGAAATGTTTTAGGTACAAGAAATCTCTCTCTCTCTGCATTGTCAGCTGTCAGCAGAAAGGCATTTTGTGTAAGGAAAGTCAGAAATCTCGCAAATATATTGGACATGTACTGATACCAGGCTGGACACATATGTGCTGGCTCAATAGCAGTAAATGGTAATTGTGGGATCTTACTCTCATGGAGTTAACAGACTACGTGGGCAGCCAGACTAACTAACAAGCAGTCATGACACAGTGTGATAATTGCTGCTATATATTGAAATGTGAGAATATGAGGGGTACTTAACTCAGAATTAGGAAGAGAGTGGGAATGCAAAAGAAAGGATTCCGGAGGAAACAAAAGTAAGTTTGAGTCCTAGAGATTGAATTGAATTCAAATGGGCAAAGGAGAAAAGAGTACGTAGAGAACTGCATGTGTAGGGAGCTAGACAAGGGGGAAAGTAGTCAGTAGGCACCTGCTTCAAGAAAGCTGCAAATGACTAAATTGAGGCAGGGAGGCAACAATGTAGTGGGTGGGATTGGAGCAGTACAGAGAGACCAGACCATGAGGGACACCTTTAAGTTACACTGAAGTGTGTTTGAATGACATTCTGAATACAGCAGGGATTCATGTATATATTTGATGAAAAGTAGTTATGCATGGCTGAGTGATTTGATTAGATTTTAGAGGGAGAAAACAGAAATAATAGCAGTAGTCAGTATATCTGGACAAAATAGTGTAGAGTCATTGTGAAACAGGCGAAAGGAACGGGGAGTATTGGGAGAATGTTTTATCATTATCTGAATGTAGTGGGGAGGGGAAGAGAGCCATCTTGTTTGATTTCTGGTTGCAGTGGATGGAGGGTTATTCCTGGGGAAGTGCTCCCAAAGGGAGCTGATGCGGGGGAGGATGATGAGTTCAGCTTTGAACAAAACTCTTAGTCACCTGTGTGTCATCTCACAGATACTAGATTTGGGTCAGAAGTTGTATAGACAGGTATAGGATTTGGACATGGGCTGGAGTCTCTCAGTTCTGGTGTTTGGATTTATTGAGTGATAATATTAACACCTAACTCATAAATGTTGTCATGGGATTTAATGAAAAAATATAAAGCAACTTACACAGCTAAAAGGGAGACAAATATTATTGTTCTCATGTACTATGTTCTTTATTACCGTTAATGATGCCTTTTTTTTTGTTACTCTGTTTTCCAACCTGTAGCCGGAAATGATTAAAAAGATTATAGCAGCTACTGTCTATTGAATAGACATTACTGTATTAGGCACTCTTCACTTTTAAAGATTGTATCGATATTAAATCATTTAATCCTCAGAAAACCTCTATGTAGCAGTTACTTTTATTATCCTTATTTTTATGGGTATGAAGATAGTCACAAAGAAGTTAAGTGACTTGCCAAGGATCATTTAACTAGGAAGCATTGGAGGATGGATTTGAACAGTCAGACTTCCATTCCTGCACTTTATGTATCAGACTATACTTGTGCTTAACATGCTTTTAACTTTTAATCAGTTTATATTGTTAGTTATATTCCTTTAGAATATGATGGCCATCTTTGTTTTATTCTTTTCAACAGCTCTACTGTTTCTGAAATACTTTGTGTAGAGAACCCACAATTCTCTTTACAGAGTTAATATTAAATCATTTTTCTGCTTTGTATTGTAATGTCAAATTGATTGACTTTCATACACATAATATAATAAAAGTTTTCATTTCTGGTTCACAACTCCAGCCATCTCCATATTCATTGGCTTGTAGTTTTGAAAGGAGCTTAAAGTCTTATTCAAACTCATATCAAATGTTTCATTCATCTTGTCAAGTGGTTCTTGCACCAGGACTTGCCCGCCTTCAGTCACAGAACCCTCCCTCCACAGGTTGTCTCATTTGCAGTCCTCAGTACGCCTTATCCACCACTGCTGCCCAGCTCCTGGTAGGCTGCCTGGCACAGGCAGAGTGCGCCTTACATTTTGTAGAATGAACAAAGAAATAAATGATTGATCATCAAAAAAGCACACTGTTCTTTACGTTTTTCTGTAATTCTACAAAGACCAAACAAAATTTCAATTCAAAATATGACTATATTTGTGCAAGAGGAAGGCTACAATAACTGAGGAAAACATTTGGGTTTTATTGTAGAGAAAAGAGATGACATGCGTAGGATTCTAGAACACCCCAAAACTGAATGGGTCTGCTGGCAGGCCAAGAAGGCATGAGCTGCCTTGAATATTGAGGCAGGCAAGTTGGAACACCTTGCCAAGCTTGGATAATTGCCATTTCAGCTTGCTTGAAACGTACATTTGAAGCAATTTATTCTAAATTGAGGAGTGAACCAAGAGCTCAAGTTGATTACCATTGGGCCCAGGACAACTGATCTCACGAACCATTGGATTTTTATGGTCTGCCCGTGAAGAGAAACCTGTAGTTATCTATTGGACCTTCAAGGTCTGTGTAGTATTCCTTTGTTCTCTCTTTTGGATTATTTGAGCAGCACTATCCATAAGCAGAACCCAATAATAAATAGTTCTACTTTTAATGCTTTTTCATTGGTGTTAGTATTAGTCGCTGCATCGTGTCCAACTCTTTGCAACCCCATGAACTGTAGCCCTCCAGGCTTCTCTGTCTATGAGATTTTCCTGGCAAGAATACTGGAATGGATTGCCATTTCCTTCTCCAGAGGATCTTCCTGACCCAGAGATTGGACCTTGGTCTCACGAATTGCAGGCATTTTCTTCACTGTTTGAGCTACAGGGAAAATACAATTTAAATTTATGTTTCATAATTCCTGTTTTTCCCCAGTTTAGTTGCTCAGTCGTGTCTGACTCTTTGCAACCCCATGGACTGTAGTCTACCGGGCTCCTCCGTCCATGGGATTTCCTGGGCAAAGGTACTGGAGTGGTTGCCATTTCCTTCTCCAATTTAGATGCTGCTGCTGCTACTGCTAAGTCGCTTCAGTTGTGTCCGACTCTGTGCGACCCCCTAGACGGCAGCCCACCAGGCTCCCCCGTCCCTGGGATTCTCCAGGCAAGAACACTGGAGTGGGTTGCCATTTCCTTCTCCAATGCATGAAAGTGAAAAAATAAAGTGAAGTCGCTCAGCCGTATCCAACTCCTAGCGACCCCATGGACTGCAGCCCACCAGGCTCCTCCATCCATGGGATTTTTCAGGCAAGAGTACTGGAGTGGGGTGCCATTGCCTTCTCCGATTTAAATGCTAAACAAGTATAAAAAATAATTCTGAAAACTAAATCTGAAATAACTGATTTAAATCCTGGTCCCTGGGATCTAAATGGAAATGCTTCATATGGCAGGTTCAAAGACAAAATTAGGATTCAGATTGGTCATTCACTTGTAATTTTTCAGTAAAGTTATTCCTAACACTTGATGGTGACGATGTATTTGTGATTGCTGAGTGTTGGGCGTTGCATCTCTACGGGTCTGATTAAGCAGGGGTTGCCATTTGCTGTGCTGTGAGTTGCCAAGAAAGCGGAATCTGTCACAGGTGCTACAATTTGTATTTCAGAAAATTTTCTTCCCCAACTTTAATTATCCCCAAAGTATTCCACTCTACATAAAGTACTGAAAGGAGTCAGCATTTTTTTTTTTTTTCAGTTTTAGTACTATGATGTAAATTAGAATTTTGCCTACTACCTACGTGTTCTAGAGATCATGAAATTTCAGATGAATGAGGGGATACTGTTTTATAACATATAACAGTGTTTTATATTGATCTTTCCACTTTGGATTCAGAAAAAAATAATGTCAAGAAGTCATAAATAACATATTCACAGTGACATAAACCATGCTTCTTAGAAAGACATGAAACAGAAGTATATGCAGTTAACTACTAGTGATGGAAAATGGAAAATGTGAAGCCCTAAGCTTTAAAATAGTATATAAACTCAGGATTGATTTTTTTATTAAATATTAATGTGTTTCAAGCTCATGAAAATAAGCATGTATCGTTTTGTACAAGGCAGCCTGTCCTTTGCAGAGAGACTAGGTAACTGGAGAGGTCATGGAGATAGTCATCACCTTTTTGGCAAAACAATCCCTCTTCGCATTTGTACATATAAGTCAGGTTTTTGGTTTCTTTTTTTCTTTTCCCATAAGACAAAATATGTTTTCAACACTTCAGCATGAAATCCTGATGAGAAAGTTTCCCCTAAATATTTCACTGCATAAGTAGTTTCTTCAAAATTGCCTGAATTTAACTTGCTAAATTTGAGGAAGATATTTGACCCTGGAAATCCATAAGAAGTGATGACATATATGAAAATAAATTTTAAGAGATTAGTACTGTTTGATGATTTAATTAAAAATATGCTATAGTTCAATCTCTTTGGAATATTTTAAAATGAGATTCTTTTATTTTTTGGCATGTCTTTATCGTTTTAATATAGTTCCAACAATTGGAAATAATTAATTAAACAGAGAAACAAATGTGTTTACTGGAAATTACTTAGCCTTTGAATTTTAATTACTATTTTATATTCTTTGTAGGATTACTTAACTATTCATAAGTATGGCAATGCAGCCAGAAATGATCTCTGGAATACACTGTCAGAGGTAAAGTATAGGAAGCTTGAAAACCAAAGCCTCTTCCTGAATATTTGAATTGAGTTTATAAAACATTCATAACTTTTATTGACACTGATGGTTTGTTTTCACTTTTTATGTTTCCCTTTTCTTGATATGCTTTCTTGTTTTGTATTTGATGTATTATAAGGATGATGAGGTTTAAAAATTAATTCAGCTACAAATTGTTAAGATACCTTGCCTAGTTTCAAATATGATAATACTTCTGAAATCTGATTTTAATATGGTGTCAGATATTCATGTTTGAGTGAAATATTGACGGTAAAGAATTTTTTCTCTATAAATGAATAGAAGCATTTAATACTAGACACACTGGATATGTTAATGATGCTTCAAGTACTTGCTTTAACAATAAAATATGTTTTATCCTCCATTAGGTTAAAAATGTTAATATTGATAAAGCTTTCATTTCTGTTATATACACATGAAGCTTAAGCTAAGGCAAGAAGATTAATTTTACTAACACAGTATATTAGTTTCACTGATTTTAAGTGTTTTCATCCTGAAATAAGTCATAAAGGTAAACATGAAAATGGTTTAATGTTAATTATGTTTATAATTCATGTTTATAAAATTAATTTATACAATTTTAATTATAAAGGCTTTAAAAAGGAATGGAAAATACGTAAATATACAAGAAGTAATGGATCAGTGGACTCTCCAGATGGGTTATCCCGTTATCACCATCTTGGGAAATACAACAGCTGAAAATAGAATAATAATTACCCAGCAGCATTTTATTTATGATATCAGTGCTAAAACTAAAGCACATGAACCTCAAAATAACAGGTACAATTTTTTTTTACGTGAAAAAAATCCTTTTTTTTGCACTTTAACATTTTAAAAAGAATTGATAACATAATTATGAAATGTATGTGAAATATAGTTTTCATTTCTTTATTTGCATATGATGTTTTCATTTTGAGCCCTTTTTCACTTCCATTTCCAGATATTTTAACTATCAATGTGACAGCATACCAAAGTTGTTTCATTAAGAGGACAGGATTTAAATTATTACGGTCATTTAAAAAAATGTTGTTCAGTCAGTAAGTTGTGTCCGACTCTGTGAGCCCATGGACTGCAGCATGCCAGGCTTCCCTGTCCTTCATTATCTCCCGGAGTCGGCTCAAACTCATGTCCGCTGAGTAGGTGATGGTATCTAATTTTACCTAATATCTAATGGTATCTAATCTAACCATCTCAGCCTTTGTTACCCCACTTCTCGTTTTGCCTTCAGTCTTTCCCAGGATGAGGGAAAAATAAAATAAAATAATGTATGATTTTTTAGTTTTCCCTATAAATGTTTATTGAATTAAATTTAAGAAAGTTAAAATATTTTGAAATGAATAGTATTGAGAAAACTGAGATTTATAAAACAGACAATCCTGCTACCTGCTAAGTTGCTTCAGTCGTGTCTGACTCTGTGCAACCCCATAGACGGCAGCTCACCAGGTTCCGCAGTCCCTGGGATTCTCCAGGCAAGAACACTGGAGTGGATTGCCATTTTCTTCTCCAATGCATGAAAGTGAAAAGTGAAAGTGAAGTCGCTCAGTAGTGTCTGACTCTTCGAGACCCCATGGACTGCAGCCTACCAGGCTCCTCCATCCATGGGATTTTCCAGGCAAGAGTACTGGAGTGGGTTGCCATTGCCTTCTCTGAAAAACAGACAATAGAAACTAACAATCCAGAAAGACCTGTTAAAACCAACAGAAATATAAAACCAAGATAAATAGTGTTTGAACCAAAGGAACTCAAACTAGATCCATTTAGTCTATGTATCAAAGTCACATAGTATCAAAATATGTTCCTTTCCTTAACTTTTAGTGTTTAAAAACCACTAAATGCAACATACATAGAATTTGATTTGTTGTTATTTTAACTTTCATTTGAAATTCTTATTTCATTACTGAAAATTCAGCATATAGTGTTTATTTTCTATTTCATGTTTTCCCACTGTTTTGCATTTCATTAAAGCTGAGCCAAGGAAAGATAGTATAACTTAAATCATTGCATTTTCTTTTTTCTAAAGTATCTTGATAAGAAGTCGAGAACTGGGGACAGGGAAGGATGGAGGTTAAATTAATAAGTTAAATGAGGTGTGGACTGTAGACTGATCATGCTGTCTCCCATGTGGAATATTAAGAATTCTGATTTGATCGTGCACCAGTATCTAGGTTATACAAAGCATGCATTAACTTTCTTTGTTATATCTAAATGGAACAGACATCATTCTAAGTAGGGTAGCTCCAAGACAGAGTCCACGTAGAAGTGACTGAGAAGTCATGGATGTTTTCTGCTGACTAAATTGGGAAGCCACTTAAGAAAGTATTGTAAGTTTCCTGGTCAGTAGATACACTGTCCTTCAATAAACTGCCCTTGCAATTCAACTGTTTGGACCTGTGGAATACAAGGTACTATTCTGCCACATTATCAGGGTCTGATCCTGTCAACACTTCTTTACCCAGGCTGAATCACTCACAGCTGCCAAACAGTGCTTCCAGTCAACCACTGTCTGGCCCCAGGTGAAACCTGCTTATGCATCACCCTAGGCCTGCCAGGAAGTGCATAAAAAGTACTTGACTGTGGCAAAGTCAGAGATTCAGGCCGTGCCTTTGAAAATGATCAAGCTGACACAAGCATCACTGATGCAGAAAAACATAAAGGACATGCAAACGATAGAACAAATTTTGAACAAAAATATTCTGTCAACCTATAACATGCTCCAGATGTATCAGCCACGAGTCTCATTCTCTAAAGTAAGACTTTCTTCCAGGATGTATAGGCATATATAGCATCTACAGAGCTTTGCTTTTGCTGAAGTTATAAAATCACATGGATGTTTTGAATGCTAAGAACTTGGCATAGAAAATATTGAGTGAGATAATGCATGGAATCCCATCAGCCTCAACATTTATTTTTTATCTATTTTGAAATAATAGAGTTTACGGTTGAAATTTTAGTATTCACTTTTATATAACTGATCATTTAATTCACTATAATGTTGTGGTCAATTCTATCTGCTCTTTGTAAACTTCTTAGATCTTCATTATATAATGCAAATAGTGCAGTAAACCATAGAGCTCATTTATGCCAGAAACCCCACTGAGAATATTTTCTAGGACAGCATAATCAATTCTTTGTCTTCGATTTTGTAGAGGACACTAGAATACTATAACATGCCTAGAACATTTTAAATGTACACAGTCATTAAAAGGCAGAGACATTACTTTGCCAGCAAAGGTCAGTATAGTCAAAGATATGGTTTTCCCCGTAGTGACGCATGGATGTGAGAGCTGGACCATAGAGAAGGCTGAGCACTTAAAGATTGATGCTTTTGAACTGTGGTGTTGGTTGACTCTTGAGAGTCCCTTGGACTGCAAGGAGATCAAACCAGTTCATCCTAAAGGAAATCAATCCTCAATACTCATTGGAAGGTCTGACGCTGAAGCTGAAGCTCCAGTACTTTGGCAACTGATGCGATGAGCTGACTCATTAGAAAAGCCCTGATGTTGGGAAAGACTGAAGACAAGAGAAGAATGGGACGACAGAGGATGAGATGGTTGGATGGCATCACTAATTCGTGGATATGAGTTTGAGCAAGCTCCAGGAGATGGTGATGGACAGGGAAGCCTGGTGTGCTGCAGTCCATGGGGTTGCAAAGAGCTGGACGCGACTGAGCGACTGAACAACAATAGTCATTTTATTTTTCATATGAGGTAGCTAGCTATGTTACAGCAGAGAAAGGAAAGATTTTTATATAATAATTACATAAAGTTAGTTGATATATGAAAGTAACATATTTGCTAGTATTTTTATATTTGGAAAGTTGTAACTTTGTGTAGCTTTTTTTTTTTTAATAAAGTTAATATAAAGATTCAGTAATGTCTCTCACATGTATGAAGCTTCTTGGAGTCTTGTGCTATCGAGAATTACATTTATCTCCTTTTGTTTTGGGTCTAATGACAGCGGCCTCTGAGAACCATTTTTCATGGCATCTGCTTGAATGCTTTACTAATACTGGTACAATTAAAAAGAGAAAAAGATTTTTCACTCAAGCTAAAATAAGCAACTATTCTTTTCTACCTTAACATAATCATTAGAATAAACATTGCTTTATTATAAAAATGTGACCTACATGAAGAGAGGTATTCTCAGGGACTATTAAAGAAAAAAATTATCTGGAGAGTCTGTTGAAATGTATTGTTTTTCTTTTCTTCTTAAAATTATATGACAGAACATTCAAGTTAAATTTAAGGGTCAGGTGTACAAGCTACTTTCACACATTCTTTTTTCTAGTTTCTTTTAAAAAACTCACTGCGTCTTGGATTTTTTTCCTTTTTTTTTCTTTTTGCAGCACACCGCACAGAGCTTTTCGCCCATGATATAGAGGGTCCCTAGCCTTTTAAGTTGTAATTACAAAGGAACATAATTGTCATTCTTTGATCTTAAAATGAAATTGGTGGAAAGTTCAAATCTATGTTGATTGGAAAGTTACAAAAAATAACTTGTAGGGTTCCCATTTCCTTCTCAGGGGATCTTCCAGACCCAGGGATCTAACTGAGGTCTCCCACCTTGCAGGCAGACTCTTTAACCTCTGAGCCACCAGGGAAGCCCCATAGTATTTACAGTATAGCAAAATGTGCTTAGTGATTTGTAATTTTTATTTTGTCTTTGTGACAATGTATAGATTTTGTTTTTGTGTCTATCAATACATGTACATACATGCATATATATACACACTCACACACAGACATATAGGCATATAGAATAGAGGCCAAAAATGTTCCTAAGAAAAATATAGAGGCTATTTTAAAAGTTTTACAAAAATGTCCTGATGGTTGTGTCCTGATAACTTTTTTTTCTTTTTTGCATCTGAATATTGCTATACACTGCAGTGTTGTCATTTAGGAAAGTTTTTTGTGTGTGGAATTGTCTGTAAACAACATGCAGGTATTGATATTAATCTCTTTTTCTGCACTTTTGAGACTTTTGTGAAAACTCAAATATCAAAACCTCAATTTTTATTATTATATATAATTTCATTATTTATAAGAGTGAAGTTTAAATAAGTGTAAAATTAGAAGTATAATTATATTAGGAGCAAATAATCTTCATAAATATTTTATGACCATGCTATAAAAAGATACATTTATCCTTGAAAAGTTTTAAGCATCTTTAATATATCTTTTGCCCTTTAACTGATACTTATTTGATGTCAAAATTTAGTTGCCCCAACTCAATACAGAAGACATATACTAAAAAAATCTATTTCATAAAGTTAATCTCTATTATAGACTGATATGGTTCCTTTTATTTTACTTCAATTCAATCCCATTCAATCCATTTCAACAACAACTTATGGAATACCTTTCATTTCCAGGCTTTTGAAAGATCTTGGGTACACAAAAGTGAGTTCATAGCTTAATTGAGAATTAGATGCAGAGTTAGGTATTGTTGTCTCTTAATAATTTCAATTAAAATGATTCCATACTTTTAGAGAACAGCTATAATCTAATGATCGACATCATTATTTTTAGAGAACAGCTGTATCTGTCTACATCTAAGTTTCTACCTCAGTTCTCTGTATATCTTCCTCACAGTAAATCCATTTAAAAATATTTCTGGCATATTCTTAGTTTCATGTTACGAGTTTTAGGATATGTGTTAAAGAGTGTATATGGGTTGTGTTTACCAACGTGTGTTCTAAATGCAATACTATTTTGCTGCTGCTGCTGCTAAGTCACTTCAGTGTGTCCGACTCCGTGCGACCCCATAGACGGCAGCCCACCAGGCTCCCCCGTCCCTGGGATTCTCCAGGCAAGAACACTGGAGTGGGTTGCCATTTCCTTCTCCAAAGCATGAAAGTATAGGTTGTTTATTTCCTGACCTGTCTGGAGTCCACTATAGTATAGCATCATGTCTTCCCTTAGTGGGGACTCAAAATATTTCTCTGAATAAGTATAGCATATACTTTTTAAAATTTAGAATCTTAAACATATTAACTTTTGTTGGAGATAATAGTCGATATAAAACTAGAAATTTCTCCTAGTCTTCTGTTTGGAGTTTTGTGCTACTAGTATATTGTTTATTGTGACTACGAAACATGAAATGAAAAACTAATAATCACATTCAGCATGACAGATTTGGAGATGTCCCCCCCCTATTAAAAGGCATATTAATTCTATTTTTAGGTGTATAGTTCTGACATGTTCCCTGAAAAATTCTCCATTAACTCTCATGGGTACTGAGATCATACAGCATATCTTCTTATAGTTTTTAAGTTAGAAATAGTTTTCACATATTGCATATTGTTGTCTACCCCTCTTGTTAATGATACAGTGATTGGTCAACATAATCTGGCTGTATTATAGGGGGGCAAAATGTAGTCCCCGGATTTTGTTATAAGACTATCCAGCTTATCTCTGGCTGCTCATTTGAAGTTAAATTGGTACTACTTCATGTACAAGTTTAGGCCTCAATTTTTGTCCTATCAAAAGTCATAGCCTACAAAATGCTTCTCTTTAATAGCTGAGACTCATGACTGATCCCTGCATGTTGGTGGATGATTTCACATATCAATTTGGAAAATCCACTTTAGAAAACAGAGCATTAAGTGTGTGTTACAGTATTCTTTGTATTCATCTGGATTTCAGGGATATCTAATTAATTTTTCTTTTTGTCCTTACTTTGCTGTGTAACTTTAGGTATGCTATATTAAGTTTTCTTTAAAAAATTACAAGTTTTTTCTAAAAATAGTTAGACAAGTAAATGAGAAGAATGTTGAAATGTAAATGCATAAACCCACTGAAATGTGCAGTAATATATAGAATCAAGTAGACAGCAGTTATTTTAAGACTTTAATCAATATATTATGTGGCTCAGATTTATAGATTTTAGCTACTTTTTATTCCTCATGTAAAAGGCAAATCTTTTTTCCCCCCAAGATAAATTGTTTTTCTGGTAGTCATCCTTTTGTATTGAAATTAAAACTCTTAGAAGTCAAGTCTGCTTAGTGAGTTGAAAGAGTAAATTCATTTTGACTTACTCCTTACATTTATGACTGGGGAATCTTTTAAATTTTCCTAAAGAGAATAATAAAAAAAAATCACATGGAAGATGTATAGGAAATACTGTTTATTTGTTACAACCCTTTTTAATTCCTAAAGTTTGTCTTTTATTTTGCAGTTACCTGTGGCAGATTCCATTAACTATTGTGGTAGGAAATAGAAGCCATGTATCTTCAGAAGCAATTATTTGGGTGTCTAACAAATCAGGTAAAACATATATTTTCCTCTGAGGAACTACTTGGTCTCAAATAAATGTTTAGCAACTTAACTTCTGGTTTCAGCTGTTATAAACATGTGAATAAAAACAAATTAGAGAATATAGAAGAATAATCTCTATAAAATTAAGTATAGTCTAATTTCAGTCTATTGATATAATTATTAAATTTGTGTTTTTGATTGTAAAGAGAAAAATAAAAACAAAATTCTTATAGTATTAGTTTTAACTGTTTTAAACTGCATTATTTTGTAATCCCAAATGTAATTAATTTATAATCATAGTTCCCAATAGAGCAGTATGTCAAGCACTGAAACACTGGCCACATATTTATTTATTTATTTTTTAATTAAAAAATATTTATTATTATTTTTTTTTAACTTTACAATATTGTATTGGTTTTGCCATACATCAACATGCATCCGCCATGGGTGTACACGTGTTCCCCATCCTGAACCCCCCTCCCACCTCCCTCCCCATATCATCCCTCTGGGTCATCCCAGTGCACCAGCCCCAAGCATCCTGTATCCTGCATCAAACCTGGACTGGCGATTCATTTCTTATATGATATTATACATGTTTTAATGCAATTCTCCCAAATCATCCCCCTCCTCCCTCTCCCACAGAGTCCAAAAGACTGTTCTATACATCTGTGTCTCTTTTGCTGTCTTGCATACAGGGTTGTCGTTATCATCTTTCTAAATTCCATATATATGTGTTAGTATACTGTATTGGTGTTTTTCTTTCTGGCTTACTTCACTCTGTATAATAGGCTCCAGTTTCATCCACCTCATTAGAACTGACTCAAATGTATTCTTTTTAATGGCTGAGTAATACTCCATTGTGTATATGTACCAAAGCTTTCTTATCCATTCATCTGCTGATGGACATCTAGGTTGCTTCCATGTCCTGGCTATTATAAACAGTGCTGCGATGAACATTGGGGTACACATGTCTCTTTCAATTCTGGTTTCCTCAGTGTGTATGCCCAGCAGTGGGATTGCTGGGTCATATGGCAGTTCTATTTCCAGTTTTTTACAGAATCTCCACACTGTTCTCCATAGTGGCTGTACTAGTTTGCATTCCCACCAACAGTGTAAGAGGGTTCCCTTTTCTCCACACCCTCTCCAGCATTTATTGCTTGTAGACTTTTGGATCGCAGCCATTCTGACTGGCATGAAATGGTACCTCATGATCCTCTACATAGAAAACCCTGAAGACTCCACCAGAAAATTACTAGAGCTAATCAATGAATATAGTAAAGTTGCAGGATATAAAATCAACACACAGAAATCCCTTGCATTCCTATACACTAATAATGAGAAAATAGAAAGAGAAATTAAAGAAACAATTCCATTCACCATTGCAATGAAAAGAATAAAATACTTAGGAATATATCTGCCTAAAGAAACTAAAGACCTATATATAGAAAACTATAAAACACTGATGAAAGAAATCAAAGAGGACACTAATAGATGGAGAAATATACCATGTTCATGGATTGGAAGAATCAATATAGTGAAAATGAGTATACTACCCAAAGCAATCTATAGATTGAATGCAATCCCTATCAAGCTACCAACGGGATTTTTCACAGAGCTAGGACAAATAATTTCACAATTTGTATGGAAATACAAAAAGCCTCGAATAGCCAAAGCAATCTTGAGAAAGAAGAATGGAACTGGAGGAATCAACCTACCTGACTTCAGGCTCTACTACAAAGCCACAGTCATCAAGACAGTATGGTACTAGCACAAAGACAGAAATATCGATCAATGGAACAAAATAGAAAGCCCAGAGATAAATCCACGCACCTATGGACACCTTATCTTTGACAAAGGAGGCAAGAATATACAATGGATTAAAGACAATCTCTTTAACAAGTGGTGCTGGGAAAACTGGTCAACCACTTGTAAAAGAATGACACTAGAGCACTTTCTAACACCATACACAAAAATAAACTCAAAATGGATTAAAGATCTAAACATAAGACCAGAAACTATAAAACTCTTACAGGAGAACATAGGCAAAACACTCTCTGACATACATCACAGCAGAGTTCTCTATGATCCATCTCGTAGAATATTGGAAATAAAAGCAAAAATAAACAAATGGGATCTAATTAAAATTAAAAGCTTCTGCACAACAAAAGAAACTATAAGCAAGGTGAAAAGACAGCCTTCTGAATGGGAGAAAATAATAGCAAATGAAGCAACTGACAACTAATCTCAAAAATATACAAGCAACTCTTCCAGCTCAATTCCAGAAAAATAAATGACCCAATCAAAAAATGGGCCAAAGAACTAAATAGACATTTCTCCAAAGAAGACATACAGATGGCTAACAAACACATGAAAAGATGCTCCACATCACTCATTATCAGAGAAATGCAAATTAAAACCACAATATGGCCACGTATTTAATTCCACTTTCCAGCTATCTTCTCTTTATTAGACTGGCCCTTTATATAGAATGGGTCTGGCAGTAGTTTCCATAAAATTAGATAATTATAGAGCCAGATATGAGAGGCCTTGGTAGCTCATCAAACCATCCTTTAGGTAGGGTTAATGCTCAAGGAGCAGAGAAAGATGGGATTCTATTCTGTTTCTAAATATCTTAAAGTAAGATAGTGACATTTCAATTCACTATCAGAAAGCTATTTCTTGAAACCAATCCAAATCCTTCATGCTAGAGTGTGAACCAGGTCTCTTTTATTTCTCTTTTCCACTGAATTGAAAAAGCAATGATCATTTTTATGTAACAGCTCATTTAGATTTAAATGGTCGAGTATTCCACATTTTGTTTTTCTTACTGTTTTCTCATATTCTGCTAATATATCTTTTCTTACTATTTTATAAGCATCATTTTAAACAAATCTTTTCTTGAAATAAGGTGAAGTATAAATAAATAACAAAATACTGTTTCTTCCCCTCAGTCTAGTTATTATTCAGTTTAGTTCAGTTCAGTCAGTCAGTCATGTCCAACTCTTTGCAACCCCATGAATTGCAGCATGCCAGCCCTCCCTGTCCATCACCAGCTCCCGGAGTTCACTCAAACTCATGTCCATCGAGTCAGTGATGCCATCCAGCCATCTCATCCTCTGTCATCCCCTTCTCCTCCTTCCCCCAATTCCTCCCAGCATCAGAGTCTTTTCCAATGAGTCAACTCTTCACATGAGGTGGCCAAAGTATTGGAGTTTCAGCTTTAGCATCAGTCCTCCCAAAGAACACCCAGGACTGATCTCCTTTAGAATGGACTGGCTATTATTAGGGAGATGTAAATGGTCAAAATACATACACACATAAATACAAGACAAAGGTTTTACAGCAGAATCTAATCTGCTTACCAGAAACATAAACTCTTGTTTCTCCAGTTGAATTTTTATTCAAATGTTCATGTTACTGTATTTTTAACACATATTATGAAAATATGTGCTTTCATTTATATACACTGTGTGTAAAACATTCATATATAATGTAATGATGCACTGAAAGGCTTACTTTAAAATGTCTTGGTGTATCTCCTTTTAAATTGCTTACTATAATCTATTCTTTTCATTTCTTTGAATTAGTTTTTATAACATGCTTTGAGTTCACACTTACTGTATTTTCTTTATACTTCTCTTTTACCTTCATGTAGTTGCTTTATTTATCTACATAATTTATTATGAAATGATGAGTGGAAGCAGTGAGTTCCTATTGTAATAATTCAGCTATTAGAATGAAGTCTTTGCTCCATAGAATTGCTAGCGACACAAAATAGAAGAGTTTTCAGAAATAAAGTAAAAAGGTAGAAGGTAGAATAGAAATGGGAAATTAGATACTGATCCAGTGTCAGGATCAGCCCCAGCTTTCACATTTAGACAGTGTAGGGATTCAGGGCAAGTCTGATTCTTCTTCAACTCTTTTCTCAGGGTCCATTTCCTCTAACTCCCTAGTTATTTCTATGGTGTTATCCATGATGTCCACAGATTATCTACAATAGTATCATGACCTTTATTTTTATTGAAGTTTGGTTGATTTACAATACGATGTCAGTTTCAGGTGTACAGAATGGTGATTCAATATTTTTGCAGATTATACTCCATTTTGGGCTTCCTTGGTGGCTCAGTGGTAAGGAATCCACCTGTAATGCAGGAAGATCCTGGGTTGGGAAGATCCCCTGGAGGAGGGCATGGCAACCCACTCCAGTGTTCTTGCCTGGAGAATCCCATGGACTGAGGAGCCTGGAGGGGCTATGGTCCATAAGATCACAAAGAATTGGACATGACTGAAGTGACTGAGCACACATGCCCACATACTCCATTTTAAATTATTACTATCATGGCTTTTCTTGACCAATGACCACAGGTTGTTGTACTGGTATTTGAGAGATTTTTTTTTTTTTTAATTTATAGTCTTTTATTGTTAATCAGAAATAATAACAACATGATATTTCAAGCCGTAGCTTGCCAAAAAAGTCCTCTGTGGTCACACATTTGATTGTTACACACAGCTGCATAGTTTTGGGCAACGTGTAACTCTAGGAGATGATATTTACATGGACTGTGGTATTACTTTGGCTTCCCTAGTGGCTCAGACACCTGCAGTGCAGGAGATCCTGGTTCAGTCCCTGGGTGGGGAAGATCCCCTGGAGAAGGAAATGGCTACCCACTCCATTATTCCTGCCTGTAGAGTTGCATAGACAAAGGAGCCTGGCAGGCTGCAGTCCACTGGGTTGCAAAGAGTTTGGACATGACTGAATGATGTTCTTACTTGCACACCCCCTCACTCCATGAGTGCAATGTGTCATATTCCATTAAATCATAGCAGTCTTCTGATTGATAAAATGTAGTCTCAGTTGAATGTGGAGGCTTTTGTTTGGAATTTCTATACCAAGTAAATGTTTCTTGAAAACTTTATGAATACATACATCTGGAAGAACTTTACAAGTGGGACATAAAACAAAGGCAACCTTCCTAGTTTCCATGTTTATTCTCGTTCTCAGTGAATTTAGTTCTATCTTGAACTCCTTCATTCTGATGACAAATAAAAAACAGAAACCAGTCAAGGATTAGGGAAAAAAGGTTAAATTTGTATCCTTTTAGATCACCTTTTATCCTCAAAATATAGTCAACCAATATTAATGAAAAATGTTTCTTCACAGATACGGTAAGAACATATTCTGATCAATTCTTACCAACATATGTTAAACATTCCACTTTTTAATTATAACAGATCGATGCTTTTATAATTTTTCATCATCAATAATATCAATTTGATGTCACACGATACTAAGGTCAAGTCATTAGTGAACAATGTAAACAATATAAAATGTGAATTTGATTTGTATCATTATATGTTCTTGACACTTCAACTTTTTGTTGTGTCGGGTGGTTATCTAATTAATTCCAAGCTAAGGCACATATCATTTTAGGTTAAACACAGTTTTAAAACAAATTTTTGAATTATTGAAAGTAGGTAAAAAAATTTTTCTCTTTTGTTTTTACTATGAAAATGCTGAGAAAGCAAACATTTATACATAGTAGCCCTCATATTGACTGACTATTAACTAATGTATAGTGGAAGGAAATACACTTAATGACAGATGTTAGGAAAGAAAAATTTCAAAGGGAAATTGATCCTGAAAATCAGAAGTAAATATTAAAAATAGCATAATGCTTCCCTTAAATATTGGCTCATAGGATTCTCATAGCCTTTAAGGTATTTTTTTTTTTAGTCTCTACTTTCCAAATGAGAAAATTAAGGCTTGAGAAATAACGTGCCAAAAATGTCTTAGGAACTTGATTTTCTTTTCTAAGTTCATTTATGACACACATGCACACACAAGATCTAATACTTTGGTAGGTTACTTTGCAGATCTGTCAGTTTCAACACCTGGCCATAGGATGCACATGCATGGTTCTCTATAATCTCTACAGAGCATGATCTAATTTGATTCTCACAAGAAGCCAATGAGAAAACCAGGGTGTGTTATTATACGTTAATTTGTTTCACATGCTTCCCCTTGGCATCCTGGTTCACGTTTTTGTTTTAAATTCTCATTGTTCTGCAACCAGCCAGTACTGAGTGGAAAGATCTGATCTACTTTCTTTTTCATTCCAAAAGGAAGAATAAAATATAAAGATATAAAACATTATAAAATGCCAACTACTCTGTGCCTTGATGTAGTTTAAATCTCATGCCATTTTGGATATATTCTAAATATAAATTTTAATTGTTACTACTAATACTTGAAATATAACATCCATACTTTTTACTATAGTACTCATCACACACTGTACCTCATTAGACCATTGGAAAAGATCTCTTTAAAATTCATTGCTTGCCATTAGTTAATCTGGAGAACATTTTAGAGATATAATTAAGTAAAATGGAAAAGATATTTAAAAATCTATTACAAAATCTTTTGGGGAATCATTTCTCCAAGGATTTCATTTATAGCAAAGATATAAAAATATCCATGAACAGTAATAACCTTCAAGTTTTAGTTATTAATTTAATAATAGAATATTTAAAAATAATAGATTCTTGCCTTTCTTTTTCTCCTCAGATAACATAGAAGGTGTAGGGATTGTTTTCCTGTTTTAATTTGTCTCTATTCTACCTATAAGTTGTTGAATTCAAAAGCTCAAAAAACTAGAAATAAGTGCATTATATGAAGGTAAGTTATAACATCTATATAAAATATCAGGAGGAAGTAGCTTTAAAAAACAGATTTAATATAGAAATCCATGACCATTTCAAAATTGTAAAAAGTTTTATCATGTATTTATTAAGCCCAATGCTTTAATATTGTAATTTCTTCAAAGAATAATCACTTGCTAGATGAAAATGATTAAACTTGTTCTTAACCCATATGAATTCAATAACAATTTTTAAATGTTTTGTTATCAATGTTTAAAAGTTTTGTTATAAAAAAATCTTATCATTCCTAAAGAGTTAGGGTTACTCTAGAGAAACAATATCATCAATATTTCAATCAGTTTTTGTTCAGTGAATTCAGACATGATTAACTAAAATCTCTATGAGAACTAATTTTATATGCTGTTTTTTAGATTATTTGTTTTTACTTTTACATTTGTAAAATTGGGTGACATTCTAAAGCTTCACAGAAATTGTGTGGGTAAATATTACATTTTTGAAAAATATGCAGATACAAAGTATTAGAAACTTGGAAAGTTATAAATATTTTAGAGTAATATCTGACAGATTTATTTTTCTAAGTACCACAGATTAAGCTGTGTAAAATCTCAAACTAATAAATTATCCCCTTTTGCCATTGAATCATACAATTGGAAGGATCCTTAAATGGCATTACTTGGCCTTTAGGTTATAGGTAAGGAAATTGAGAGCCAAAAACAATCAATGGCCTAAGTTCAAACATTTTTATATAGGAGAATAGTTACAACAATACAGGTTTTGTACTCTTTTTTAAAATTTTTTATATATATATATATATATATGTATATATATAGTTCAGTTCAGTTCAGTTCAGTTGCTCAGTCATGTTCGACTCTGCGACCCCACGAACTGCAGCACACCAGGCCTCCCTGTCCATTACCAACTCCCGGAGTTTACCCAAACCCATGTCCATTGAGTCGGTGATGCCATCCAACCATCTCATCCTCTGTCGTCCCCTTCTCCTTCTGCCCTCAACCTTTCCCAGCATCAGGGTCTTTTCAAATGAGTCAGCTCTTTGCATCAGGTGGCCAAAATATTGGAGTTTCAGCTTCAACATCAGTCCTTCCAATATATATAGTAGAGTTTTAAATAACTTCATACATTATGCTACTTCTATGAAGCATGAGTCCTGACGGCATCAGCAACAAAGTGATTAGAATTGTAGACTACAGTCTTAGGAATTCATAAAAGGCTGCCATAAAAAGTGAATGAGTTCTCTGTATCATATTTGAAGGGGTTAAATATGTTAAGTTATAAGATTGCTTTTACTGGCTTCCTTTAATTGAATTAACCAGTGAATGCAATCAAGTTACCATTTTCCAAAGTGATTCTAATAAGCAAAATTTATTATCTTTGTTCTAATTATATGTAGTAATATTAGAGCTTTAAATGAGGTTCTTTTTCCCAACATGATTGATGATACTGGAAAATCTGTTATTTATTAGCACATTCAAAAAGCACAAGGAAAAGGGTAAGAAATAACAGTGACTTTCAAATAAATGAGCCCTATTGTTTTAATCACTTTCTTCCTGAATAAAATAAGTAGATTATGCACCTGAAGCCTTTTTCTTATTCCAACCACAGATACATAAACAATCTAACTGAAAGCCACATGAATGCAGTAGTAGATTTCTTGGTTATATTTATCTTGAGAAAGATAATTATATATACATAATAGGGCTTTATCAAGAATAAAAGTGTTAATTATAAGAAAACAGTTAATTGAGTAATAGTGAATAAGAAACTAAAGGTTTTCTAGCAAATTCTAACCATAGTGATTAATTGAGTAAAGAGTAGATTTCAATTAGGTATTTAGAATGGTGTCCTCTTTTAATTATTGGTACTGTGACATTTGATATTAGGAAAGCATACTTCCTTCTATTTTAACTCATAAAATTGAAAATCTCTCTTACCCCTAAAATGCTGTTTTCAGAACACCATAGGATAACTTTGGACAAAGGAAGCTGGTTGCTGGGGAACATCAATCAAACTGGCTATTTTAGAGTCAACTATGATTTAAGGAACTGGAGATTATTAATTGATCAATTAATCAGGAACCATGAGGTAAACTGGACTTACTCATTAAAGATCTGTTTAGACATATAAACATCTGCCATTTTAATCCTAAATAACTCCATTTTTGTGTTTTTGTTTTTTTTTTTGGTTGACCTCATAGGTTCTCTCTGTCAGCAACCGAGCAGGTTTGATCGACGATGCCTTCAGCCTAGCCAGGTATGTTTTTCTGTGGATCTCCACAATAAAACTAGCACTCTTAAGACTGCCTCTGTTACACTAAATAGTATATATGCTTTGAATCAGAAATCTTTTAAAAATAATTTCTATCTCACATCCTTTGTGTTTAGATATAATCAGTGGCCCAAACTCTTGATCAATAGTAGCTGTAGGGTATTTCTGAGCCAGGAGAAGCTTGATCAATTTTCGCCACAGGTTCAATTTAACACTCAAGATTAATCATCTCTTTCCAATTTCATTAATGAAGTCTACAAAATGACCATTGTGCCATATTTAATTTTTCATGGAAAGTACCTTCAAGCATCAATTTTTTTCCTGACATATACTAGTATATCTTTTTTTAATGTATTTTTGAATGTGATTCATTATGAAAAGCTTGTGCTGCAAGACAGAAATAAATATTCTACTGGGTAAAGCTGTTCTGAACAAAATATATATCAATCTTGTAGCAGAAGTTTTAGTACTAGTTACAGTAATATTTGTTTCTAATAATCTATTTTCAGAGTTATATTTATAATATTAAAAAATCAGATATTCTTTTGAATAGTCATTAGCTATTCCTTTAAAATAAGGTTGATCATAAACCCAAGCTATTTTACTCAATTTTTAGGCTAAATAGTAAAATAAACTCAGTTCTTTTAATATTTTGTGTTGCTTCATGTCCAAATATAGTTTTATTTTAATAATATGATAAGACTGGACAAAAATTTAGAAATGATAGAGGTAGAGGAAAGTCATATATGAGGATAAAGATTCAGAAAGATATGAAGACTTTCAAGAAAGTATTAGATCTGACATGAAGATTACTTTGACAGAGGAGTTTGGAGAGTGCAAAAAGCCAGTAGGAGAGTATGTATTACCCTGAAAGAGAAGCAGGCAAAAGAGAGACATGTTAAGGGGTCCACAGGAAAAATTAAGGTACTGGAAGGTAACTCATATTACCAGTTAATAAAAAATAAAGATTCCAGACACTGTTTTGTTTTACATATAATAATTTGTAGAATTCTTACAACCTTATAAGTAGATCTACATTATTATTATTATTCCCATTTTATAAGTGAGGAAACAGGCTCAGAGAGGTCAAGTAAGTTATCTAAAGTCACAGAGCTAGTAACTGACAGGGACAGGGCTTTGCGTATATATATGCAGTAATATAAGAGCCAGGTAATATAGGAAGATGGAGAGGGGGATTCGAAATGATAGTTCATGTGAATCTTTATGGGTTTGAAATGATGGTGAGAAAGCAAATATATAGTGACGTCCTAAAGAGAGAGGCAGATGGAAACTGAAAGGAAAGGAGATTTGTGTTACATAATAGAAGCTATTTTTAAATGAAATATTTTAATTTTAGTAGATGAATTTTTTTCAAAAATTAAATTCGTTGTTGAACATTGCTTTAACAATTTTTGAAGCCTTAAATGTTTGCAAGTAAACAATTTCATTATCATTTATACATATTTACCAGGGAAATATGCAAATCTCATTGAATATATATTAAAATTTGTTCTATTGATCATGAAATAGGTCTCCCATTAGCATGGAAGTAAATAAACCCCAAGGTAAATTTATTCTGCATTTACATGAAACACTCTGAAGTTACTTGGAATTCTTCATGTTTTAGTGTAAGCTAGTAAATGTTTTGAAGTTTTGCTACCAGCCTATTTCACCCTTCTTTCAGTTTCCTGAACATATTGCAATTCTTTTGGCTTCTTTATGGGTAACACACAGAAGAGTAGCAAATATTTATCAATATACATGTTCCAGATACTGTACTAAGGCTTTTATGACTGATTTTGTCCAGTCTTCTTAGTGAACCCATTGAGTAGGTGTGATTTACTCCAGCCGTGTTATAGCATGTTATAGACATGGAGGCTGAGAGGGGTTAGCCTCTTAGCTAAGGGTGCACAGGTTTCAAGTACGGGATGGGAGATCACATTCACCTCAAGACGTAGCACAGCAGAGCCTGTGACCTTTGGTCAGGATGACTTTGCCCATTACATGAAATTCTTCTCCTCTCCCCTTGTCTGTTAGGAACATTACTATTCACTTAAAAAAATTTTTTTTTCACTTGCACCACCTTACCTGAAACCTGCCTGTCCTCCCCGGCAAGACTAAGGTGACATCTGTGTATCTGTGCATTGGCAGTTGTCACCTTATAGTTCAACTACTTTTCTGGGTCCCTATGATTTTTGAGTGATCATGAGGGTAGGGCTTGTCTCATCCTTATGTTACTACTGCCTAACTTAATCTTTGATACTGGATTATACCAATATATATTTGTTGAATGAATTGCTGATTAATTATTGATTACTCAGAACATAAACTTTCAGGCCCAGTATTTTTTGTGCAATTAAGTACACATATTCTAGGTAATTTTTATGGTTGTTTTTTAAAATATATAAAAACTACAAGAATGCATTCTGGTTGTACTGATTCAAACAAGAGAGATAACAATGTGAAACTTTTGTTTTTCTCCTTCTGTGACCTCCCCTAGCTTTTATCCTCAGATAAAATGATTAATATTTGATGTATATAAATCTGGCCCTTTTCTAACAATTTCAATATTTGATGTATATAAATCTGGCCCTTTTCTAACAATTTCTATACAGTTTAATTTTTTACATGAATAGAACTGTTCTCTGACTTGTTTATAAAAATAAGTCTGAGGAGCTTTATTCCACTTTTTCTAAATTTTCATTATTATAATCAAGACTGCACTGAATGTCCTTGAACAGTCTTTTGTTGTACATGTATGTATTTTGGTACGATTGATTCTTGAAAGTGGAATTTTTGGTTTAAAGAGCATAACTTTTTTGATAAACATTGCAAGTTGTATTCCAAAGGGTTTCCCAGTAGAACCCTCCATCAACCATGTATGAGGGGACCCAATGCCCTCATTGCCTACAGGATAGTAAACAATATATATCTTTTACATTTTTGACAGTATGGAAACAAAAATAAGGTTTTTTGAAGTTGTTACAGAACTAGTTAAAATAACTTGTGCATCTTTTCCTATACATCTTCCATGTGTATTTAGTTTTCTTTTATGAATTGTTACCCAGTTAGAAGAAAAAGAAAAGTCTAATAGAAGATGGGTGAGGTGTTTTTCCTACTCTTTTCCTATATATTTTGGATGTTTTGAGGTTTTAAGCCTTTTTGTAGAAGATGATTTTACAGGATTTTCTCTCAATATCATGTCTTTTTTTTTTTTTTTAACTTTGTGATGTATTTCATCATCTCAATGGCTTTTAATTTACATGATATTCCATTTGTAGTTTTCTGTTTCTCTGGTTCTGCTTTCCATAGGAGACCCTTGCTATATGAACATTTTGAAAATGTTTCATTTTTTTATTTGTAAGCTATTTTATTTTTACATCTATTTTCTCAACCCCTTCTTCTCTAATGAGTTTTTATGTATAGCACAGCTTTCTTTAACATTATACGTTTATAACCAGTTATTTAATTCTGTTTGTTTACAAGACCTTTCTTATTCATAGATCTGAAATGATTTCTTTATCTTAATGCTGATATTTTTCTTTGAGGGGATTGGTTTGGTTCTGTTCACCGGGTCTCTGTTCTTTTTGGCACTAGTACCACGTTGTTCTGATTAGCTTAGCTTTATAGTGTGTTGTGGTTGGCGACATTTCCTCTTGTTCAAAATCCTACATATTTTTTCTCTTAAGTATAGGTCTCAAAATCAATTTGACAAAGCCGTTAAAAATCCTGCTGTAGTTATGACTGAATGTGCATTGGATTTATAAGTTAATTTTTAAAGAATTAGCATCTTTTCAAATGTGAGTTTTCCAATACCAAAGCAGTTATCCCCACTTATTTAGGTCCTTAGTGTAGCTTTATTTACATGAGTTCTGGTGATGTCATATTATTCCCTCATTTTTTTTTTAAATGATATATGCTTATATAGGAAATGGCACTGCTTTTGCACTTACATGTTCTAATTTTCATTCCTTGTGTGTAAGGAACTAATCAGTTGCCTTGCAAATGTCATTGTATCATGACCTGAACTTTGAAATTAGTGACTAAATGCCTAGATTTTTTTTTTTTTTTTGTAAGTGGTCCATCATGTTTGTTGTTGGGCTTTGTTGTGATGAAGCATTGCTAGATCTGGAGATATAAAAATGAACAAGATGCAGTTCTTGTTTTCAATGAGTTCATGGTCTAGCAGGGACAATACACTGTAGACAATAAACTATATTCAGTGTGTCAATATGATGAATAAAATATTATGAAAGTGTTGGAAAGTAAAGAATTAATGTGGTCTAGAAAGATTGTTGTTGTTCAGTTGCTAAGTCATGTCTGACTCTGTGACCCCCAGAACTGCAACATGCCAGATTTCCCTATCCACTCTCTTCCTGAGTTTACTCAAACTCATGTCCATTGAGTCACTGGTGCCATCCAACTATTTCATCCTCTGTCACCCCCTTCTCCTCTTGCCCTCCGTCTTTCCCAACATCAGGGTATTTTCCAGTGAGTCAGCTCTTCACATCAGGTGGCCAAAGTATTGGCGCTTCAGCTGTAGCAACAGTCTTTTCAGTGAATATTCAGGATTGATTTCCTTTATGATTGACTGGCTTGATCTTTCTGTCCAAGGATGATGGGCATCATATAGGAAATAATATCAAGAGAATGAAAGTTTGCTATGAAAATCCATTAAAGGTTTAAAAGTAGCAAAATGAGAGCAGGGGAAAATGTAAACTAGAGGATGGATTTAAGGCAAGGGAACTCTGCAGTGATACTCATGGAACAAATTGATTAAAACATAGATTTGAGAAGGAGTGGAATTGGCAGTTAGATTATATAAGAACTCATATTGAAGTTATTTATTCACTTACTATAGTAGAAACTGGAAATTTGGAATATTTGCCATAGAAAATATAATAACCACTGGATATTAAAAGCCATTGACATGCTCTGATTTTAAAAAGCTGTGCAAGTGTGTATCATTGGATTGTGGACCTATGTGATATTTTGTTTGAAAATATTAAAAATACATGAAAAATTTTTGGAACATTTGTTCATATTCAAAAGAATTCCAGAGATAAATCATCATTGCCACCCTTGCCCTGGGCAGTTACTGCACTGATTTATTTATTTAGTCACCAGTTTCCTGGAAAACTTAATGAAGTTAAGTTTAACACATGCCAGATTACTACATTATTAATGTCATAACATATACTTTAGCCTGAATAGCATATTTTTAAGAATTAAAAAATTCTTTTGTAGGCTATTCCATTAAGGATCCAATCACCTAAAAAAGCCTCAGCTAGGGCAGAATCTTATAGCTTAGTTTGCAAGTTGTGTTGGGAAAGAAGATAACAGTTATCTCTTTTAAAATACTAGTGATGTATTTGCAATAAGCACAAAGCCCTGGGCCTGGAGATCATGAATGTCACACCTAGAAGTGCTTGAAGTACTGGTGAGCTGCCATCAGTAGTACTCAATACCTTTCTGAAGACTCTGTGAGTTAAAAAATTAATACATACATTTTTATCAACTTGTTTCTGAGTTTAAAAACCTGAGAGAACTCTCAGGAGTGCTGTTAGAAGAACTGCAAATTCAGTAGGTGAGTCAGTGAAAATCTAATGGCTCATGAAGCAGATGATGAGACTACTCCAGACCCACCCTCCTGTGTTGTTGCTGTTTCTGGGCTGTAGTTTCATGAGCTAGCAGCATTGTTAAAGCCGACTTAACGTTTGCAAACTAAGTGGTAGTCATCTGCTGCCTGTGAGACTTCGTGTTTCATAGTTTTTATTAGAAGGTCTGTGTCTTCTGGATGGTCCTCCTGCACTTTGTTTAAAGTTTCTCCTGCAACACATGTGTTCATTATTTCTTTGCTTATTGCAGAAAATAGGAGCACTGTGTACCTAAAAGGCAAGTTCATCCTGAACTGGGCTAGATGAAGAGTAGCTTTCCTATGTCGATGGCTGGACATCGACATGTGTTGACCTTTCCTAGTACTGAGAAGTAAGGACTTAGAAACCTTTTATAAGAAATACCTTGGCAGACTGGACATTTTATCCTGATTACCCAAGTCAGTTGTGGAGATAACAGGACTACTTCACTTCACCTGAACACTGCCATGCAAAACCTGATTAAGAATCCTGGATCCCTCTGAGCCTGTCTGTTCATTGTTGTTCAGTCACCATGCCCTGCCCGACTCTTTGTGACCCAATGGACTGCAGCATGCCAGGCCTCCCTACCCCTTATCATCTCCTGGAGTTTGCCCAAATTCATGTCCATTGAATCAGTGATGCCATCCAACCATCTCATCCTCTGTTGCCCTCTTCTTGTGCCCTCAATCTTTCCCAGCATCAGGGTCTTTTGCAATGAGTCGGCACTTCACATCAGGTGGCCAGAGTTTTGGTGCTTCACCTTTAGCATCAGTCCTTCCAATGAATAGTCAGGACTGATTCCCTTTAAGATCGACTGGTTGGATCTCCTTGCTGTCCACGGGACTCTCAAGACTCTTCTCCAACACTACAGATCGAAAGCGCCAATTCTTTGGTGCTCGGCCTTCTTTATAGCCCAGCTCTCATATCCGTACATGACTACTGGAGAGACCATATTCTTGACTATACAGACCTTTGTTGGCAAAATGATGTCTTTGCTTTTTAGTACACTGACTAGGTTTGTCATAGCTTTCCTTCCAAGAAGTAATCATCTTCTAACTTCATGGTGCAGTCACCATCCGCAATGATTTTAGACTGACACTGTCTACTGCTTTATAAATTCTGTTTTCACAAAGGATGTTTAGTTTTAGAATTCTTTCATCAATCCTTTCCTTCTTCTTTTTCAAAAGTACTATATAATTTTAGTATAAACATTTTTCTTCCTTAGCTGTGTTTTATAATGGAATCATAAGAGTCATTAATAATAGAATACTGATTAAAATGGATTTCATATTTACTCACTGGGGAGGGAGAGAAGGCTGATTCTTTAGCTGTTTATATTAGACTCATTTGGGAGAAGTATACATGTACGATTATATTCTTATTTATTTTTTGTTAAGCTGCTAGAATGTGTGTGCAAAAGGATTGCATTCACATATTTATGAAATCCTAAAAGTGATAAAATTGTTTATTGCAAACTAGGATTTATTGTTAGCTTTATGCTTCCAATCTTCTGCCATTGATCAAAGGCTATTAAAGTTAGCTTGTGGTTATACTTTTGGACTTTCTGACCAGGGAATATCTTTCCGTGCTGTGAGCAGAGACTCATAATGAGTCCATTCAGGAGCTTTGTGGCCATACCCAAGAGATTAAAATATTTCTCCCATCTGTAAGGCTGGAGATTTAATTATCTATTTGTCATTATCAGCTAAGGCTCCTCTTGAGATATACAAAAAAGTCACCTTGAAGCCCTCTCATTTTATAACTTTCTGTATGCAATTACTTAAAAATTCATATCCAAAAGGACTGTAAATTGATATTAGTTTATGTAACACTTTGTCACAGTAAATGTTAAAAATAATTTGAAAGCATTTCAGGACATTTACTATAATGGGCTAGGAGTCTTCACTTTCTTTCTATGATAACCCAGTGAAAGTCTAGAGTATATTTCTGAATTTTCAAGCCAAACTATTCCCATAGGCATATGCTTGTTTGCTCAAGGTTAGAAAATGAGGTAATGTGTTCCTTTGAGCTGTATTTAGAAACCTTATGAGGGTGAAGTCACAGATGTTATCCTTGGGATAAGGATTTAGAGGGAGCTGCCATACATACCAGCTATTTCTGAGAATAAACCTCTTGAGGCATTAAGGGAAAATCCACTGGAAGAGAAAAAGGCAACCCACCCCAGTATTCTTGCCTGGGAAATCCCATTGACAGAGGAGCCTGGTGGGCTCTGTCCATAGGGTCACAGAGTTAGACCAATTGGACACAATTGGAGCAACCTAGCATGCAAGCACTGTGGCTCTTGAGGATAGCAGACTTTCTTGAAGACTTTTCAGTTGTACTTCATGAAATCAGAAGCAAATGTGTAACCTTCTGGTGCCGAATTTGTGTTTCAGGTCTATAGATGAAAATGTTTTAATGTCTGAGAGTGCCGAATAGAAGAAAGATATTTTGACATTCTTTTGTAGGTTTGATATTTTCATAGAAAAGGCCTGAAGTCTTGAGTTACAAAAGTTAAGTGATATTTGTATGTATGTCAGTGCTACAGTGGAAATGGACAACATTGTACAGCAATTTTCCTCCAATTGAAAAAAAAAAAAACTGCACTTAAAAAAATGTGTGATGTTTGTAACATACATGGATTTGTATGTTACAAAAAAGGCATTCTTTTTTTAAGAATAGTCTAAATTTCCAAATGCAAATACAAATTCGCTTGAATAAGTGTATATAATCTTTTTAGAGTCTCACAAATTAAAAAATATACATAATGTGCAGTATAGTTACTACTGTCTGGTTACATTTACCATAAAGTTATGATTCTTTTGATTTTGTAATTGCTCTGGAACATAAGCCTGAGATTTCATAAGAATTTCTCTAGGATTTCTCTAAACCTCCCAATAATTTGAAATGCTTACCTATCCACAAATAATTTAAATTATCTAGGTAGAGCTTCTTCCAAGATGGTCATTTACACCATCAATTTTACTCGAATAGATATTTTTAACATGTGCTTTTAGCATAAAGACCTAAATATTCCTCTGATCTTAGATTCTTGGACTGTGATAGTACTATCTTAGTGGTTTTCCTGTCATGGATTTGAGTCATCTCCTCTGCTGCTTGCTGGAATCTTTTGTATATTCAGGTGCAGTGCTTCTTTGACTATGAACCTTGAGACCACCTGCATCAGCATACTGTACCTGAGATGTTTTATTAAAAATTGCATATTCCCACCACTACCTAAGAATCTGCATTCTATGAAGTAATTCCTGTGATTCTGACACCCACAGCAATGTGAAAACCACTCCTTTTGAGGAGCAGAAGGTATTTATGGCATCGACTTAGGCAGATGCTTCTGTGAAGCTGGAAGACCTTATATAGTATTCTTAACAACAGTGAGCATGACTTTCTTTGGATACTAGTGTCAGGAGCTGATCATTCAACAATCAGGACATCAGGGACTTAGTTGTAACTCTTCAAAAACCACTTTTTTTATTCTTGCTATTAAATATTTTACCATTTCAGATATGCCATTGGATAGCTATGACAGAATTCAAAATCTGAGTGTCTTAGCAATTTTCCCAAGCATGGAAAGCTCCTGGAGGAATCTCATATAATTAAGGGACACCCTTACGTTTAAATGAGCATACTGGCATAGATCAGCCATACATATGCATACTGAATTCTGATGTGTTCAGTAGTTTTCCATGGTGAAGGCCGCTTTCTTGAAAGTTAATCTGGCATCTAAACCTGGGTTAATTTGTAAATCTGTTGACAGTGCAATAGGCAGGAAAACTGGAATTACCTGGAACAAATGTAAACTGTAAGAAGAAGGCATGTTTGGGTTTTGTGGTTAATGTGTGATATTCTGAAGGAATCAGGAACTTAGAAAGATGAAGGAAAGAAAAGAAAAGTAATTACATTTTTTCAGCAAGAAATAGTTGATGAGAAAGAAGAAAATGAGAGTTTTATGGTAGACTTAATGTGTGAAAAAATTAAATGAATCCTCTGACATTTAGTTTGTAAAAATAAAAGCCTAATTTTCAAAGAGCTCGTAAAAAAATCACTTTTCATTTCTGTTATGATAAATTATAAATAAAACTTTAAAATGAGTAATATATGAATATTGGAGAAGGAAATGGCAACCCACTCCAGTGTTCTTGCCTGGAACATCCCATGGGGTCAAAAAAGAGTCGGACACCACTTAGTGACTAAGCAGTATGAGTATCGGTGTTAATGCAGGTTTTATGTTAGAGTAATTACTTTAAATTATCTTGAAATGATACTTTCCCACCTTGGAACAGAGATTCATAGGGGCTTTCTGATAGCAGTCTTTCTTAACAAACATAGTAATCAGCCAGTGCTAAAGAGCTGCTCATAATTTTCTCCTAGAACTCATAAAATCTGTTTTGTGCTTTAGCAGTTATTTACCTAAGGTAGCAATGTTATCTTGATAAGGAAACTAGAAAAAAGGTAATGGAAAAAAAGTATCTTACATTAGTTTCTGCTTGGCATGAAGCATGAAAGATTTCATTTTTATATTTGAAGAGACAATACTTTGGGAAAGAGGAGAAAGGAAAGGAAATTTAGTTCCAACATTTGTGCAACAAAGGTGAGTGATTAATTCACAATACCAGACACTTTTGCTTATATGGTGAATCTTAATGCCTTGGGAGATGATTTTAAATACATGATGTTTTCCTTTAATTGCTTGTGGTGCTTCACATGCCCTTATGAGGAATGGAGTACTGGTGAAGAGGCCTTCACTATTTTGGATGTGAGCAAACATCAGATTAGGAAACTTGACTTGTTGTAACTGTGCCAAAGCCTCTTTAATGTTCTTTAAAGATATGAGTACAGGCCAACTCAGAAGCTAAGAAGTAGCACCGGGCCCTGTGGAATCAGACCACATTTGAATCACAGATTGCGTTCTGCCTTCCTAGACTGAATGGCCTGGAGTGCAGTGGATTTGAGCCTCAAAAGGGAAGAGGCAGAGGTTTCTGGTTGCTCAGCTGCTTCACTTAATTAGGATGAGGATTAAACAGAAGTTCAGTATCAACTCTCCAGGTCACCAGGTGGTAGTGCTAACCAAAGGGGAAAAAGACTTAATAAGAAAGAAAATGTTAGTGTAGCCATCCATATGTGACAAATTCAAGTAAGGCTAATAGACCCTGAAGAAAATAATGATTGAGTATCAGCGAATTTTATGGGGGTGCTAACTTAAACACACTCTAAATTCATGGAAGGTTCTTAAGAATGCTGTCGGAAATGCCAAAAAGGAAAGGATTCCGGGTGAAAATTACCTGGTTTTGCATTCCCAGTGTGCAAATGCATTGGAAGTTAATTGCATAAGCTGAGGGCAGATCATGAGCTTTATCCAGGCCATATCAAGGGAAATGTTACTTCCCCTTTTCAACTGATAGTGAGACTAAAATTATTATAGAAATATAGTTACTATGCAGAGCAATTAGGCCCCTTGCCTCCCAGCTTACCACACTTTTTAATTTCTATCTTTGTAGAATTTCTCAGCTTTCCTTTTTCCATTTTTAAAATGTTACTGCAGTCTGTAGTATTTTGACATGGATAGACTATCAGTGGTTTCATAGAGTGTGAAGAGTTGAGAAATCCATATGAAAATTTGTGTTTCAATAAATGCAAAAGTAGTATGTAGGGTATTTCAGTAAATTATATATTCAATGTGAACATTAATGAGTTTGTTGACAGAAATAGATGATGGATACATGGATTGAAGGGTAGGTGAGTATATGGGAAAAGCAATACAGAATTTTAAAATTTGAGAATCACAGCCAATGTTTAGTCAAAAAAATTCAAGTGATTTTCTTAGTGGGAAGAAGATATTGAGATAAAATATAAACAAATTATATACTAGATAGTTATCACATTTAACAATAGAAAGTTACAAATGTTGGTGGAGATGTTTATTTATCAAATGTTTGTTTATTTCAAAGGTATGCAAAATTCAAAATAACTTAGAGGTATACTTTTTTATTTTTTAGTCTGTATTTTGTCGTTATAGAATGTATAGAAACTAGTAGGAAAATCTTTCAACAGCTATTTACCTGGTTTGTATGTCACCATTCAGTATCTATTTTTCATTCCAGATAAGCTAATCAGTTTCTAAAGTGTATATACATAACATTAAAATGAACTGTGTGTTCTCTGTATTCTCAATAGATAAGTGATATGAGAACATCTTTCACAAACAAAATAAAAATTATGAAAAGTAGGAGAAACAAGCATGTCAAAATACTTTTTGTGGGTTGATCTTTTTTTTATTTCAATTTCTGGTGCTTATTTGTAAGAATCATTCACAAATGGAAGATTCTGTAATATACTTAGTCAGCAATATCTTCCAGTTATATAGTAACAATGTTTCACATTTGAAAATACATGAAAGTTAAGAATATACATAGATGGGGATGGAAATGGTGATCCTAAATGGCTTATCCACAACGTGACAGATCAGTAACTCAACAAATATTTAACAAATACCTAAATACTACTACATAATAGTGCCTGGTACATAGTAGGTAAAAGTGAAAGTGAAGTAGCTCAGTTTTGTCCAACTCTTTATGACCCCATGGGCTGTAGCCTACCAGGCTCCTCTGTCCATGGAATTTTTCAGGCAAGAGTACTAGAGGGGGTTGCCATTTCCTTCTCCAGGGGATCTTCCCAACCCAGGGGTTGAACACATGACTCCCACATTGCAGGTGGATTCTTTATTAGCTGAGCCACAGGGAAACCCAAGAATACTGGAGTGGGTAGCCTATCCCTTCTCCAGCGGATCTTTCCAACCCAGGAATTGAACTGGGATCTCCTTCATTGCAGGTGGATTCTTTACCAACTGAGCTATCATGGAAGCACACTACTCTATGGAAGTATAAAATGTATACCCAAGTTTTCATCTGAATCTATTCTGATGAGGTTGTTTACTTGGTTTTCATCTTAATTTATCTTTCTCTGTAAGATGCTCTTAGACAATTTTTGCAAAAAATATTACTGAAATCTAGAATAATTCCAATATGTAGCTTATAATTTTAAATATGAAGGTTGAATATTAATAGTAAGTTTAATAGTTTTCATAATTAAGTAGTTAAAAGAAGTATAAATATATCTGAATAAATGCAGTTTCATGATGTTGAGAGCAGCAAGGAATCTCAAAAGCAACGTTCACATCAAAATTAAATTTTTATCGAGTAATAGTTGTTAGAAATACATGTATTTTGTTTGTTCACCAAGTAAATGTTTATGAGGACTCTGCTATAATAGTATATTCTATTAAACATAGTGAACTACATTAATTAAACATATGAACCACAAAATCTGACAGCATATTCTTAAATGTCTTAGACTTTAGGAGAGATTATAATCTCACAATTATCTAACAGGAAAATTTAATGTAATACACTGGTCTAAAAAATTTAGTGTTCATCTACTATGAATGTTAGGTGGTTTAAGAGCACAGTATTTTAAAGGAAGGAGAGGGCACTTTAGGATGGTGTACTCACAATCTCCTAATGCTTCATGGAAGACACAGTAATTGAGAATTTAAGGTCAGCTTTGAAAAACATCTGGAAGAAGGAAACAACGCATCACACAGAATCATGACACCTGTGTCCACCATTATCTGGTCATTGATCTCAAGCATGTTGGCAGTAGATGGTATTCCAGGATAATCTTCAAAGAGCTCTCAGAGTAAAATGAAGCAACAAAGGCACATTGACGAAGAAGACAAACATGAAGAAATCAAAATGGGAAAGGTAACATGATATCATCTTTATGAAATTTGACTTTAAAAAGTAGTATCTTGCTAGTGCAAGATTTTGCTAGTGAAATTTTGTCCCAATTTTAGATTAAGATGCACGCTCAGATTTCAAATATCTAACTAGATTAAGAACGTCCAAATTTTGGCTTTGCCTAGTTAGAGTGACATGCTAATATAGAAAAGTCACTTTAAGATATTGCGTTTGCCAACCAGTTTCACTTTTTATTTGATACAGTTTTAAACCATATTTATCTGAGTTAAATCACACAGGGAATAGCACTATAGGAAAGTAAAAAATCTGTCACTCTGGAGAATATAATATGTCTCTAGTTATATGCTACTATATGAGGATGTTCTGATATATGGACATACAGATATTTCTCTCTTTCTGTTAAACATCAATGAAGTGGAGATCTTTTGGAATTTCTTATTATTGGATCCATGTTTAGAATATTCTAATATTCTAATATTCATTAGATTGCATTTCATTTTTAACTATTAATAATTTTTGTGGTCCTTTTTATATTTTATTAATGAATCAATAGCCATTTGTACTTTAAGAAAAGTAAGAGATGTGTGTGTATTCTAAAATATAAATTATATTGGACATTAATATATATTTCAAAATGGAAGTTATATGTAAGGTTTTTCAAAAACAACTAATGTGCTGTTTTTCCTAATCTAATGCCTCAATTGAGAAGGTAAAAGAGAGAAAAAATGATTTAATCTTTTCTTTTTCTTGGAATATTGTCTTCTTAAAAATACTTATTAACTCATAAAATTAGCAAGTGATTATTATTTAATCGTACAAGCAAAATTAAATATGCTCAACCATTTTTTTCTTCCATAAGTGTATTGTGTAGTATACATAACATGGTGGAAAAATGAAATGGTTTATTTACAATTATTAATTACCAGAGCTTAATATTAGTGACCACATCTCTACATTTAGTTAGAATCAACATGGTTTATACCACTTTTGTTTTCCAAACATTTCAACTGAATTCCTACACTGCTTTTTTACACTGGAAAGTCTTAAAGAAAACCTACCGGAAACCAAAGAATTCCTGATAGATGGGATTGCTCTGAATTTTTAAAAAATAAATGAAATGCTGATTTCTTTCTGCATGCTTTATATTCTTGGTCAGTGAGTGGAGTATTCACATGACACTCTCTGAAATTTTATCTTTTGAATACAAACCAAATTCCCAGTCTAATATCTCCAAGTGAAGCGCAGATCTCTACAAACTTAAAAAAAAAAATGGAAGAAATGATGTTGATTGTCTCTCACATAACTGATTCTCAATGGTAGGATAATGACAGAACAAAATGTGGCATTCAAAAGAAGAAAAAAAAATGTAAAACTAGGAGCTGTTGTAAAGGACTTGGGGATGAAAAAAATTTCTTAATTAAATTCTGATTTTACTTTTTGAGCATAGCTTCCTGGTCAGATTTTGTTAGTAGTCTCTGGGTCTGCCCTTTGAGAGATTCTTCCCTTTCCATCATCTTCCATGAACATATGTGAGATGAGTGGTGGGCATATACCTCTCTTGGGCACCACGCAGTGTTTTCATCCCACTTCCAAGCCTGTAGAAGGTTGATGCCTAAAGGTTGTTCCAAGTCTTAAACAGTTACACATGCTTTTAGTCTAAGATTGTAGCATCTTTGGAAGCAGAACCCTCTTGAAACCTTAGTTCAGTTCAGTCGCTCAGTCGTGTCCGACTCTTTGCGAACCCATGAATCGCAGCACGCCAGGCCTCCCTGTCCATCTCCCGGAGTTCACTCAGACTCACGTCCATCGAGTTGGTGATGCCATCCAGCCATCTCATCCTCGGTCGTCCCCTTCTCCTCCTGCCCCCAATCCCTCCCAGCATCAGAGTCTTTTCCAATGAGTCAACTCTTCGCAAGAGGTGGCCAAAGTACTGGAGTTTCAGCTTTAGCATAAACCTTAGTAGCCTTCTTATTTTTTTCTGACAACTTCTTGTGTGAGTCCCCACCTCAACAATATCTTAGAGACTTAGTTCTCAGATCTCTTATATTTCTTTGACATATTGGGGATTATCTCAAGTTCTTCAGCCTTCAAAAGGAGAACTAGACTTTCAGGCTCATCCCCTGAGTTATATTTCTATTTGAAAAGACTTACTATCAAGTAGGCCAAGGGTTGTTATCCTTAACAAGTAAGCCCTTGGTGAACTTGGATTTGACTCTATTCCAACAGGACAGAATGAGACAGGAAGAAATACACAATAAGCTTTAAGACGCCAGTCTAGATATGCCTATTTCCTTTTGGTAGAAGTCAATTACATGGTAATTCCTAATTGTGAGGGAATCAGGTAAATAAAATCTTTTTATGTCCTCAGGATAAAAAAGTAAAATTGATCTGGTCAAGAGCAAGCTGAGTAATACACAGCTACCAATTGAACATGCTACTGGAAATACATAAAAACGTTGGCTTCTACACAACATTTTCGAGAGCCAGATTAGCAGGACCAGTTTTTGTTTGATTATTATGCTTTTTTAGAAAAAAATGTTCATTTCAAAGAAATGAAATAAACATATTTATATATCTCCCTGCTTCCCCAACACCAACTGCCAACAACCAAAAAAAGGAAGGGAAAAAAAAAAAAAAAAAAGAATGACTGACAAATACAATGAATTGTGGGCCCAAACACAGAAAGATTCTGAAAATGGATGAAAGGATTTATAGAACCTCTGTGGGACACAGAAATCTACAAAAAATGAAAGGCACATGTATGAAGAAACTGCCTTATTTGGATTAATGGAATCTGGAGGAATGAGGTGGGGAAGAAATATATATGGCAATTGGCTTAGCAACCATTAATTGAGACAGCTAGAAACAATTAAATGCTAAAGCTCCACAAGCACCTTCACTATGCAAGGCTGAACTATGAATCACACAGCTCTCTGGAAAATTTTGAAATGTGACTCTGGAGCAGAAATATACCCCTAAAGAGATGGAACCACTGATTTGATTAGAACTGGGTCTGAAATAACAGCAACACAAATGTTAAACTACTGTTTCAGCCTATTCACCATGATGGCTCTTTTTTTTTTTTCCCACCATTCATGGATTTATTTTATTAATATGTTATTAATATTAATAAACTACTAATGTCAGCCTACCTTCAATAACATTTCTTTTTATTTCAAAATGTTTGAAATCACTTTGAAGCTTTAATCGTCTCAACAGTTCTTTTTTATTTTATTATTTTTAATTTTTTTAAATTTTATTTAATTTTTAAACTTTACATACTCAAGTTACAATCTTTCTGACAATCAATCTTTTTGACCATCCCTTTCAAACATAAGTGACATTTAAATATACATCAGCCTGAAATCCATCAATTCAGTTCAGTCGCTCAGTCATGTCTGAGTCTTTGCAACCCCATGAACTTCAGCATGACAGGCTTCCCTGTCCATCACCAACTCCTGGAGCTTGCTCAAACTCGTGTCCACTGAGTTAGTGATGCCATCCAACCATCTCATGTTGCCCCCTTCTCCTCCCTCCTTCAGTCTTTCTCAGCATCAGGGTATTTTCCAATGAGTTGGTTCTTTGCATCAGGTGGTCAAAGTATTGGAGTTTCAGCTAAAGCTGAATGGATATTCAGGACTGATTTCGTTTAGGAATGATAGGTTTGATCTCCTCATAGTCCAAAGGACTCTCAAAAGTCTTCTCAAACACCACGGTTCAAAAACATCAATTCTTCAGTGCTCAGCTTTCTTTATAGTCCATTTCTCACATCCATACATGACTACTGAAAAAACCATAGCTTTGACTAGGTGGACCTTTGTTGGTAAAGTAATGTCTCTGCTTTTTAATAGGCTGTCTAGATTGGTCATAGCTTTTCTTCCAAGTAGCAAGTGTCTTTTAATTTCAAGACGGCTGCAGTCACCATCTGCAGTGATTTTGGAGCTCCCCAAAATAAAGTCTGTCACTCTTTCCATTGTTTCCACATCTATTTGCCATGAAGTGATGGGACCGGATGCCAGGATCTTAGTTTTCTGAATGTTGAGTTTTAAGCCAACTTTTTCACTCTCCTCTTTCACTTTCATCAAGAGTTTTCTTTAGTTCCTCTTCACTTTATGCCATAATGGTGGTGTCATCTGCATGTCTGAGGTTATTGATATTTCTCCCGGAAATCTTGATTCCAGCTTGTGATTCATCCAGCCCGGCATTTCACATGATGTAATCTGTATATAAGCATGGCACCCCACTCCAGTACTCTTGCCTGGAGAATCCCATGGATGGAGGAGCCTGGTAGGCTGCAGTCCATGGGGTCGCTAAGAGTCGGACACGACTGAGCGACTTCACTTTCACTTTTCACTTTCATGCATTGGAGAAGGAAATGGGAACCCACTCCAGTGTTCTTGCCTGGAGAATCCCAGGGACGGGGGAGCCTGGTGGGCTGCCGTCTCTGGGGTCGCACAGAGTCGGACACGACTGACACAACTTAGCAGCAGCAGCAGCATCAACAGTATACAGCCTTGATGTACTCCTTTCCTGATTTGGAACCAGACTCTTGTTCCATATCCAGTTCTGTTTCTTCTTGACCTGCATAGAGATTTCCCAGGAGGCAGGTCAGGTGGTCTGGTATTCCCATCTCCTTAAGATTTTTCCACAGTTTGTTGTGATTCACACAGTCAAAGGCTTTGGTGTAGTCAATAAAGCAAAAGTAGATTTTTTTCTGAACTCTCTTGCTTTTTCAATGATCCAACAGATGTTGGCAATTTGATCTCTGGTTCCTCTGCCTTTTCTAAAACCAGTTTGAACATCTGTAAATTGACAGTTCATGCACTGCTGAAGCCTGGCTTGGAGAATTTTGAGCATTACTTTGTTCGCATGTGAGATGAGCACAATTGTGTGGTAGTTTGAACTGGCATTGCCTTTCGTTGAGATTGGAATGAAAACTGACCTTTTCCAGTCCTGTGGCCACTGCTGACTTTTCCAAATTTGCTGGCATATTGACTGTAGCACTTTGACAGCATCATCTTTCAGGATTTGAAATAGCTCAACTGGAATTCCATCACCTCCACTAGCTTTGTTTGTAGTGATGCTTCCTAAGGCCCACTTGACTTAGCATTCCAGGATGTTTGTCTCTGAAAGCCATAGAATTATCTAAAAGTACCATAGGAAAGATAATTAAGAATAAAAACAGAAGAACTACATCAAGCAAAAAATTCAAATATTCTCATCATGTGATTTCCAAGAATGAAAACAGACATGTGGTTTCTTTTGAGGCAAGACTTTAAAGAAAACACACAAAAAGAATAAAAGAGGTAAAGCAGCAGAGATAAAAGGAATGAATTGATCTGGCATTACAAGAAAGAAAACCATATTACAGTAAAATCACAGACACAGGGACAAACATATTCAGGAACAATGTGGAGAATAAGCTTGAGGTAACTGAGATAAATGAAATGGAAAAAACAAAGAAAATTGTAAGCAACAGACATTCAGTGTATTGGTATATGTGTGTACGTGTGCACTTAATGTTTATGAAGAAAAAGAAATAAAATGAAAAAAATTGAATATATAGAAAGAGTAAACCTTCTTATAGTAAAGATGTGAATATGCAGATTGAAAGGGTACCTGTGCTTTAGGAAAATACTTACGCCCAAATATTAAGACATGTTTGGGTGAAAACCTTGGGCTTTAAAATTTTTACAGGTTACCTAGAAAGTGGAAAATTCAGACTGGCTCACATTTCTATAAGCAAAGAATGTTTCACTGGATAGAACACAAAGCCTTTTATGCGATCAAGTCACCTCGTTGACTGTGAAAGAAAGGTGATACGTCTTGAATCCCCAGGAATGTGGGACAAAGGAAACAAGGAAATAAGGTTAGAAAATAGAAGGCAAATTTTTAAACCAAGAAAACTTTAACGTAATCCAACAATTAAAAATCCAGAAGGGACATACGAATTAGTAGAAAATGTGAGTCTCATGATTTTTTCGTTTTTCCTTAGCAGGGATTCAATGGATAAAGATTTAACAATGAATAAATCCATAGGAAAAATTATTTTAATATAGTTTAGTGGGGATGAAGTTCCATCTGAAAGAAAGGAGTAGCAAGTGTAAGTTTATTTTTTAATTGTTTAATTTTTTTATTGATATATAGTTGATTTAAAATGTTGTGCCAAGCTCCACTACAGGAAGTGCTCATTTTTAAAGTGTATTATAGTTTATGGAGTGGCCCAGCTTTCTTTCATTTTTCTAAAACTCAATAAATTCCTTAAAAGATTTTGTCACTTTGTCATATTTTTGCCTACATTTTTACTTTTTAATATTTATATATGATTCTTAGGAAATTATTATTGTATTATAATTGTACATTAAATAATAATGATAATGACTTTCATTAAACTAAGATTTCAGAATTATCTTCTCATAAAAGTGGTTCTCTTACTGGAGAAGTATTTCTAATTTTTACAATTGTATATCATTTTGAATTTCAAAAATGTTGAACTATATGTGATCATTTTAGCAAAATAGACAACATTTTAAATGTATTATTCTTGTAAAAAAAGATATATGTAATAGTATTTTAAAATTATATATATATATGTTTGCTCTGAATTAGCTAACAGTTTTTGGTGTTGTTTGTGTTTTCATTGATGCTTCAACTTTTAAAATTACTTCCTACAAGTGGTAATGAAGGGTAAATTTTCAGAGGATAAGCAAGGACTTAACTATAAGACTATCAAAATTAATGACTGTCATTGTTAGAAAACAGTAAGTCTATACCATTAATGTCCTCAAATTGCTAATTATCATTAAGGAGTTAGAACATCATTATCATTACTTTTCCCAAGTTTTTTTTTTTTCCTTAACATTATCAACATTAAAGAAAATCAAGGAAAGGCTAAGGTCATATATTTCTGAGTTGGAGATCTAGATTAATTAAATATTTCTGTGTAAATACCATATGCTCAGGATTTTTTTTTTTTTTTTGTGACACTGAAACCTTTAGCTGAAATTTAGACAAGAGAAAACTATGTAGCTATTCTGTGCCTGCTGAGTTGGCTTCACATGTTGGACTCTGTCCAACCCCATGGGCTGAAGCCTGCCAGGCTCCTCTGTCCATGGAATTTACTGGGCAAGAATAGTGAAGTGGGTTGCTGTGCCTTCCTCCAGTGGATTTCCCCGACCCAGGTATCAAACCCACGTCTCTTACAGCTTCTGCATTGTCAGGCAGGTTTTTTACCACTAGTGCTCTCTGGGAAGTCCTTTAAAGCCCTAACATCTGTCTCTGGAGGTTTTATAAATTGTCTGCAAGTTAATGTCCCAAAGAACAAAAGTTTTCTGTTGTAATATTTAGCTGTTCAGTTCAGTCGCTCAGTCGTCTCTGACTCTTTGCAACCCCATGAACTGCAGCACGCCTGGCCTCCCTGTTCATCACCAACTCCCGGAGTTTACTCAAACTCATGTCCATTGAATCAGTGATGCCATGCAACCATCTCATCCTCTGTCAGCCCCTTCTCCTCCCTTCTTCAATCTTTCCCAGCATCAAGGTCTTTTCAAATGAGTCAGCTCTTCGCATCAGGTGGCCAAAGTACTGGAGTTTCAGCTTCAGCAACAGTCCTTCCAATGAATATTCAGGACTGATTTCTTTTAGGATTGACTGGTTGGATCCTCTTGCAGTCCAAGGGACTCTCAAGAGTCTTCTTCAGCACCACAGTTCAAAAGCATCAATTCTTTGGCACTCAGCTTTGTTTATAGTCCAACTCTCACATCCATACATGACTACTGGAAAAACCATAGCCTTGACTAGATAGACCTTTGTTGGCAAAGTAATGTCTCTGATTTTTAATATGCTCTCTAGGTTGGTCTTAACTTTTCTCCAAAGGAGTAAGAATCTTTTAATTTCATGGCTGCAGTCAACATCTGCAGTGATTTTGGAGCCCAGAAAAATAAAGTCAGCCACTGTTTCCACTATTTCCCCATCTATTTCCCATGAAGTGATGGGACCAGATACCATGATCTTGGTTTTCTAAATGTTGAGCTTTAAGCCAACTTTTTAACTGTCCTCTTTCACTTTCATCAAGAGGCTCTTTAGTTCTTCTTCGCTTTCTGCCATAAGGATGGTGTCATCTGCATATCTGAGGTTATTGATATTTCTCCTGGCAATCTTGATTCCAGCTTGTGCTTCATCCAGCCCAGTGTTTCTCATGATGTACTATGCATATAAGTTAAATAAGCAGGGTGACAATATACAGCCTTGATGTACTTCTTTTCATATTTGGAACCAATCTGTTGTTCCATGTCCAGTTCTAGCTGTTGCTTCCTGAACTGCATACAGATTTCTCAAGGGGCAGGTCAGGTGGTCTGGTATTCCCATCTCTTTCAGAATTTTCCACAGTTTATTGTGATCCACACGATCAAAGGCATAATCAATAAAGAAAAAGTAGATGTTTTTCTGGAATTCTGTTGCTTTTTCAATGATCCAACGAATGTTGGCAATTTGATCTCTGATTCCTCTGACTTTCCAGTTTGAACATCTGGAAGTTCACGCTTCATGTATGGTTGAAGCCTGGCTTGGAGAATTTTGAGCATTACTTTACTAGCGTGTGAGATGAGTGCAATTGTGCAGTAGTTTGGGCATTCTTTGGCATTGCCTTTCCTTGGGACTGGAATGAAAAGGGACCTTTTCAGTCCTGTGGCCACTGCTTAGTTTTCCAGATTTGCTGGCATATTGAGTGCGGCACTTTCACAGCATCATCTTTTAGGATTTGAAATAGCTCAACTGGAATTCCGTCACCTCCACTAGCTTTGTTCGTAGTGATGCTTCGTAAGGACCACTTGACTTCACATTCCAGGATGTCTGGCTCTAGGTGAGTGATCATACCATCATGATTATCTGGGTCCTGAAGATCTTTTTTGTATAGTCCTTTTGTGTATTCTTGCCACCTCTTCTTAATATCTTCTGCTTCTGTTAGGTCCATATCATTTCTGTCCTTTATTGAGCCCATCTTTGCATGAAATGTTCCCTTGGTATCTCTAATTTTCTTGAAGAGATCTCTAGTTGTTCCCATTCCATTGTTTTCCTCTATTTCTTTCTATTGATCACTGGGGAAGGCTTTCTTATTTCTCCTTGCTACTCTTTGGAACTCTGCATTCAAATGGGTATATCTTACCTTTTCTCCTTTGCTTTTTGCTTCTCTTCCTTTCACAGCTATTTGTAAGGCCTTCTCAGACAGCCATTTTGCTTTTTTGCATTTCATTTTTGGGGATAGTCTTGCCCCCGTCTCCTATACAATGTCACGAACCTCCATCCATAGTTCATCAGGCACTCTGTCTATCAGATCTAGTCCCTTAAATCTGTTTCTCACTTCTACCGTATAATCATAAGGGATTTGATTTAGGTCATACCTGAATAATCTAGTGATTTTCCCCACTTTCTTTAATTTAAGTCTGAATTTGGCAATAAGGAGTTCATGATCTGAGCCACAGTTAGCTACCGGTCTTGTTTTTGCTGACTGTATGGAGCTTCTCCATCTTTGGCCACAAAGAATATAATCAGTCTGATTTCAGTGTTGACCATCTGGTGATGTCTATGTGTAGAGTCTTCCCTTATGTTGTCGGAAGAGGGTGTTTACTATGACCAGTGCGTTCTCTTGGCAAATCTCTATTAGCCTTTGCCCTGCTTCATTCTATACTCCAAGGCCAAATTTGTCTGTTTCTCCAGGTGTTTCTTGACTTCCTACTTTTGCATTCCAGTCCCCTATAATGAAAAGGACATTTTTTGGGGGTGTTAGTTCTAGAAGGTCTTGTAGGTCTTCATAGAATCGTTCAACTTCAGCTTCTTCAACATTACTGCTTGGGGCATAGACTTGGATTACCGTGATATTGAATGGTTTGCCTTGGAAATGAACAGAGATCATTCTGTCATTTTTGAGATTGCATTCAAGTACTGCATTTCAGACTCTTTTGTTGACTATGATGGCTACTCCATTTCTTCTAAGGGATTCCTGCCCACGGTAGTAGATATAATGGTCATCTGAGTTAATTTCACCCATTCCAGTCCATCTTAGTTTGCTGATTCCTAGAATGTCAACGTTCACTCTCGCCGTCTCCTATTGACCGCTTCCAATTTGCCTTGATTCATGGACCTGACATTCCAGGTTCCTGTGCAATATAGCATCGGACCTTGCTTCCATCACCAGTTACACCCACAACTGGGTGGTGTTTTTGCTTTGGCTCTCTTTATTCTTTCTGGAGTTATCTTCCACTCATCTCTAGTAGCATATTGGGCAGCTATCGATCTGGGGAGTTCATCTTTCAGTGTCCTATCTTTCTGCCTTTTCATACTGTTCATGAAGTTCTCAAGGTTTGCCATTCCCTTCTCTAGTGAACCACATTTTGTCAGAACTCTCTACCATGACCCATCCATCTTCGGTGGCCCTACACGTCATGGCTCATAGTTTCACTGAGTTATACAAGGTTGTGGTCCATGTGATATAGTCCATATAGCTGTTAGCTGTTTTCAAATTATTTCAATATACTTTAATTCTGAGAATTGAAAATGCCTTAAGTCTAAAATTCCTTTTGGTACAAATTCTCAAATAAATTGATTGCCTTGTTCCTTTATACTGTTAATGCTCTTTATACTCCTTGACTCCTGTACTCCTTGTGGCTCAGCAAGTTTATTTAGCTTTGTCCTTTCTTCAAATTATCATTTAGCATTCTTATGATTGAGAACAATTATCAAAAATCTCACTAACGTTCCTGTTTCCCTAAGTCATGATTTCGAGGGGCTGCAACTATCTAACTATTTTTTCCCAAGATATTAATCCTTTTTTTCTACATAATGAATTATAGAGTAGAAATCCCTTTTCTATCTCATTGGTAATAAAAGGTATTTTTTCCTTCCACATTTCATCTGCAATAGCATTGAGTGGCTCTTATGTCTAATTTGGGATAGGGTATCATGTTATGAGAGGCAGGAAAATATCACTTTAAATCATAAAGAATTGGATTACATATTTCATTTCTCCATAAGTAAAAATGAGTATCTGTTACTAAGATTAGAGAAGGAAAAAATGCATGACAGGAACAGAAGTTGTGTCCTTCTCACTCCCTTTTCTCTCATTCACTATTGTTGCTTGAAATTGTTTCCTTGACATGCTAGGAGCAGTTATGATTGAATTTAAGAGAACTGTGGATGACTGTTATCATTGCCAAATGAAACAACTTGGTTTCTTTGATGCAACAGAAAACGTGTAAAGAAAAGCAAAATGCTTGTCACATGTTGTACAGTCTATGTAAGACAGGTGACGGGATATTTCTCTAGCTGACAGCTGAGTGAATTGCCTCATTTTCATTGTTTAAATGGTGTTGACCAACATGCTGCCAGCCTGGCTTCCCCCTTCTGATTTAAATACCTGTTTCAGAATGCCTTTGGAGGGCTGTGATCCTCTCGGATTTATGGGTGCTTGTATGTGGGGTTCTCATCACTGTACTGCACCCCTGGTGTTTTTGTGATAGAGCCTGTCTGACTGGTTTTGGATTTATGATGGAAATAATTCAGAACAGAGTAATAATTTTCCCTTGGCAATTACACTACCATTTGGTACTTTGTCCCTAAGGGGAAAATGAATGTGCTGGGATCTATCCATGAGTTTAGTGGCTCGTTGTAAGAAACACATCAAGGTCAGAATACAAATGCAGAACAAGCGATTGTTGAATTTGGTTCTAGTTCTTCAGCCTGAAGGCTTTCCACGTTTGTGTGTGACACTTTAGGTGAACAAACTACTCTTCTATTTCTCCTCTTTTAACCCTCACAATGACCCTGGGAGGTAAAAATTACTGTTGCTCCCATTTGTTAAGAACAAAACTGAGAATGAATATGTTGCCTTCCTTGAAGTTCGCTATTCAGCAAATATTTTTAAGCAATTTGCAATGTGAAGGTTTTATGATGTACACTGGGGCTGCACAGATAAATAAAACGTAGTTCTTACTTCAATTTTTCTTTTAACTATTTATTACAAAGAATTTCAAATGTAAATAAAAACCACTAGAGCTCTGTATCAAAGCCCCTATATACATTGCTCTGTATTAGCAATTATTAACTCATCAATCAGTCTTACTTCATCTGTGTCCCCAAACTTTTGTACTATTTTGAAGTCTAGGCATCAAAGCATTTTCTCAAAATAATTTTCACTATGTATATCTTAAAAAATGACATTATTAAACATAATGACCGAAAATTAGTATTTCCTCTGTAATATCAAATATTCAGGGGGAGTTCCTAGGTGTTGGGATCCAGGGCTTTCACTGCCATGAGCTGGTTTCAATCCCTGATAGGGGAATTGAGCTTCTTCAAGCTGCTCGGTAAAACCAAAAAAAATGTTCAAATATTCAGGAAATGTTCAAATTTCCAGTTGTGTCATAAATGCCATATTTTTTTTTTAGAATTTGTATGAATTAAGATCCAAATAATATTACGTACTGTGGTTGGTTGATATTTTTTAATCTCTTTTAAACTATTGATTTTCTTCTTCACCTTAAAGAAATGTTTGATAAAGCGTGAGGTTGTTTGTGCTATATGATTTCCCACAGTGTGGATTTTGGTGATTGCATCCCTACTCTGCATTTTTATACTATCATCTGTGTTCTCTATCACTTATAAATTGGTAATCAAATCTAGGGGCTTAATTTAAGGCCTTTTAGCAAGTTAGCCAGAGAAGGCCATGGCACCCCACTCCAGTACTCTCGCTTGGAAAATCCCATGGACGGAGGAGCCTGGTAGGCTGCAGTCCATGGGGTCGCTGAGGGTCGGACATGACTGAGCGACTTCACTTTCACCTTTCACTTTCATGCATTGGAGAAGGAAATGGCAACCCACTCCAGTGTTCTTGCCTGGAGAATCCCAGGGATGGGGGAGCCTGGTGGGCTGCAGTCCATGGGGTCGCTAAGAGTCAGAAATGGCTGAGTGACTTCACTTTCACCTTTCACTTTTCATGCACTGGAGAAGGAAATGGCAACCCACTCCAGTGTTCTTGCCTGGAGAATCCCAGGGATGGCGGAGCCTGGTGGGCTTCCGTCTATGGGGTCGCACAGTCGGACACGACTGAAGCGACTTAGCAGCAGCAGCAAGTTAGCTTCAGAGTTGACTCTATATGAACACATAAAATAAAGAGTAGTCTCTCTTTTTATGACATTTGCAGCTCTAATAAGTCACTAGAGCTTGCAAATGGCGAGTCATTCTTTCCTTTTCTGGTTATAAAAGAAATAGCTTCTCAAAGAGAAACTTGCTCTCCACTCTCCTTTACTATTGGGTGACCCAGTGATACAGTTCTTAAGAAAAGACAGGGGAAAGGCCTGATTGTTTCCCTGCATTTTTCAGCATCAAAAATAATGAGCCAGTTCTCTGGCATAATGAGCCTGTTCTCTCCATAGTGACCAATTATTTTGTTTTGTTTTGCTTTAGTTAAGTACCATTTTGACCTCTGGATTTAAGTATATTTGATGAGTTTAAATCCATTGTAGTTTTTTATCCTTATTGATACTCAAAATGTCTAACTTTGGCCAGGACCTCCTTCAAGTTGTCTGCAGAGCGTGGATTACATGGGATGCTATTGCTTCACTCTTATTACAGTCCCTTTAGATTTCACAGAGATTTCACTTTTGGGTTCCTCTTCTAAAAAGCCTCCCTACTGAGTCATCACTCTTTTGCATGGCTCGATTACACTCTCAAAAGTGTTCCCCCCCCCCCCCCAATACATCCACTTTTTGGATTATATCTTCTTGCTTAATTTTGTATCAGTCTAAAAGTTAGACCTCAGCAGTATATTTAGAAAATTACATAAGGAGTTATAGGGACCACATATGTGTAGCAGTACCTCTGTGCATACCCTGGGGGTGGGGTTGCCTTGATTTTGAGCTTTCTTGTTGAGATTTTGAAATGAGGTGGACTATCCAAGCAGTGCCCTACAATCCTGTCCAGAAAGTAGCTTCTCCCATGCTTTGTATGCTTGTATTCTAGTCCTTCTTTCTTCTCAGTCTGAATTTAGGACCCCAAATCACTTTCCACAGCCTTAACTTGTCCTTTTCCCATAAGACCTTGATATGGAAAATACCTTCTGTTATTTTAAACATTTCCTCTTATTTAAATTAAAGCTCATAATTTTATGTGATTATCTCTTTCTTTTTTAGACCATACTCTAGTACTCTTGTTTTTACTTCTGTCAATAATATTTCTGAAAACAAAGTGTTATTGCAATGCATGATCTTCATGATAGGTATGTTGCTGCTAACTAGAGTTAATTTTTTCAGGCCAAAATCTGAACTGTGGGTGTTCCTTGACTTGTAGAGATTAGACACGATAATGAAGGGACCCAGGGAATGAGGGGCAGTGATGAAGAAAGTGATTTTAGCAGAAGAGGCCCAAATGACCAAAGTCTAAAAGATATATCTTCAGTGAGTCCACTAAGCCCCCATTTCAAAGTCACAGTCATGTACCAAACCAGTCTCTCTTTCCACATCTGTTCTCATGTTGTGTTGTTCTCAAGGCCCCAGAGGTGATTCCCACTTCGTTTCCCCCATATTCTGATGCTCACTTTTTTAGCTACAAGGTGGAAAAAGGAATAAAAAAAGTTACATTCTAGGCCTTTCAGAGTAGTGGTTAAGAATATCAGGCTCAGAGCGGAAGATTGGGTTCAAATAACAGCACTACCCTTATTAGCAATATGACCCTGGAGAGCTTAGGTAATCTTTTTGAGCCTCTGTTTTGATCTGTAGTTTGAGGATATTAATGGTGCTCACCTCAGAAGGTCATCATGAGGATAACATTATGTATGTGTAGCACTTGGCACAGGACATTGGGAGTGCTGACTCTGTATTGGCCACCACAGTGACTCACTGTCTTTTTTCCTTTGTCTGAGATCAGTTGCTGATGGATGAAGCCTGAAAACATGAACTCAGATTAACCAAGAACTATAATATTTTATAACTTGTAGCATGAGAATTCTAATTTGGGTGTTCCACCCAAGGAAAATCATCCAGGCCATGTAAAAGCGTTGTGCCCGAAGATGTCCATAGTTCTATTACTTGAGATGTGAAACGTGTTTATATTCAAAATGCACAACAGTGGTGAGCTTCACTTATCTTCCCAATAGAATATTCTTGAAGTAATCTGAAAGTAATTATGAGGAATTCCCAAGAGCATGGAAAAATTAAGTTAAATATATAAACTTACATATAGTATAATAAAATCTATATAAAAAGCCAAATGTTGACATAAATTTTAGACAAGAAGGGATATACCCAGTTATTTTTAAGTATCTTGGTTTGAGTGATATTTTTATCTTTCTTAGTTTCCTATTATTCACACATTTTTCTAAAAAAGCAGCCATGTAGGAAGTTAGAAGCGCCACTGATTTATGGACCTTTAGGTTACTGATTTGATATCCTGATGTCAGTAAACACAAACTCTCAAAATCATGATGTAATTTTTTATTCTTTATGGCCCCATGTGGCTCTGTGGAGCACTGGAAAATTTCACTGCCTAGAAAGAAGGATTCCATACCAACTTTAAGAAATTGTATTGATATTTTCCATGGAAATTATAGGCTATGTGGGTAATTTTTTTCTGGTGCTCTTTCAGGCTATTTTCTGTATTTAAATTCTGGAATAAATCTCTAACTCAAAGTGGAATAAATAACTTCTCGTATATACAGTATATGTGTTTTTAAAATGTGTTCTTGTTTAAGTGATTTCTCAGTGACCTTCCCATATCATCTGATACTGTTTTTAGCAAATTGAGCAGCAATAAAAAATGCATGAATAAGCTTCTGGATTTTTTTTTTTTCTGATACCTGCATAAGAACCTGTTTCTAAAACAAATCTCATGCATAACCTATCTTAAAAACAAAATAAAACATTATGTCTGTTTTCATGTCATCAGTTTCACTCACTAGATTATGTACGTCTCATGAATATAGTTCATACAGTAAGAGAGAGAGATCAACTGGACAATCATATTTCACTTCCTTCTCTCTTGGAAGACCGCTTGGCATATTTGAGTTTGCTCTGTTCCAGTCAGTCACCTTTCTAGAGCATAAATCAGATCATGCTATTTCCCAGCTCAAATACTTGTGGTGGCTTCTCATCACCCACAGAAAAGTGATCTGAAGCCCTTATTATTTATTAGAACTGTCATGATTTAGCGCCACCAACCTCTGCAAGCTCAGGCCCTCCTCTTTGTTTCAGGCTTATTCTGTTTCATCCACAAAGTCCTTTTTGTTATCTTCAAGATCCCAAATTTGTCCCTGTCTCAGGACCTTTGAACTTGCTGTTTCCTTGGTCAGAATTCCCCTCCTCCCAGATTTATGCAAACCATTCTCTCACTTCATGCAGATGTCCTCAGGGAGACCTTTCCCTAAACACCCTATTTAAATTATTTCTCCATAAATCTCCTTCCCCTAACATTGCTTACTTCCCCTTCAAAGCGCTGAGATTTTATTAGGTATTTATTTGTGCTTTGGTCTGGGATGTGAGAGGAGGGCATGGCAACCCACTCCAGTATTCTTGCCTAGAAAATCCCATAGACAGAGGAGCCTGGCGGGTTACAGTCACTGGGTCTCAAAGAGCCGGGCATGACTGAGCACAGCACAGCATCTGGAATATATGTGCTGTGATTATGACATGTAAACAGATGTTAAAGGAAGAGAGAAAGAAAACCTTTAACCCTATTTCAAAGTGGTATTTGGGGAGGGAACCTCATGCAGGGGAACCATGGGAGCTTCTTGTCAGTCCTGACTTTGAATTCCAACTCTGTCACTTATTCATCAAATGAGCTTGGCAAGGTGCTTCTCTTCTACAAGTTTTAGCTATCGTTTTAAAAAAAAAAAAAAAAGGACCTCCCTGGTGGTCTAGTGGTTAAGACTACACACTTTCACTGTAGGAGGCACAGGGTTGAATCCCTAGTCAGGGAATGTAAATCCCTCATGCCACAAAGTGCAGCCAATATATATATACATATAGCACTTTCCTGGTGGCTGAGTGGTAAAGAATCCACCTGCTAATGCAGGAGATGAGGGGTCAATCCCTGGGTCAGAAAGATACCCTGGAGAAGGAAACAGCAACCCACTCCAGTATTCTTGCCTGGAAATCCCATGGACACAGGAGCCTGGTGGGCTACAGACCTTGAGGTTGCAAAAGATTCGCATGTGACTGTTAAGTCACATATATATACTACTTGACAATATGTATATGTATGTATACTAGACAATATATATATGCATATATATGTATGTAAACACATATAGTATACATATATGTGTATGTATACTAGACAATATATATATGTGTATATACATATATGTTGTTTGGTCACTCAGTGACTGAATAATAACAATCTAAAAAATAGGCATAACAGTACTGATCTTGAAGCTTTTAAGGACAATACACAGAAACAGACTGTCATTTCATAATGTATAGGTGAAGTGAAAATTTCTCAGTCGTGTTCGACTATTTGCGATCCCATGGATATACAGTCCATGGAATTCTCAAGGCCAGAATATTGAAGTGGGTAGCCATTACCTTCTCCAGGGAACCTTCCCAACCTGGGGATCAAACCCAGATCTCTCACATTGGAGGCAGATTCTTTGCCATCTGAGTCACCAAGGGAATACAGTAATTCCTCAATATAGGATGTGTGTGTGTGCTCAGTCACTCAGTCGTGTCTGACTCTTCTGCAACCCCATGGACCATAGCCTACCAGGCTTCTCTGTCCATGGAATTCTCCAGGCGAGAATACTGGAGTGGGTGGCTATTTCCTCCTCCAGGGCATCATCCCCATCCAGGGATTGAATCTGTGTTTCTTGCATTGGTGGGCACATTCCTTACTACAGAGCCACCTGGGAGCTCCCTCAATATAGGATAGGTTAGCTAAGTTGATAGTTTTCTAAAATGTAAAATGAACTAAATTAGTTGACTTTGACCATGAAGCTAAGGACTTTTACACTTTGGGGAAAATAGCTAACATCTGTTGGCTTTTCCAACTAACGACCAAACATTGACTTTGCTTCTGAACATTACTGAGTGCCTAGAGGACCCACTATATTTACATAATGACTGATTTCTTGAGAAATTATGTTTGGAAATGAAGAAACAAGTGTGTGGAAAAGAAAGGATGGTTGTGGTTGTGATGGTGGTAGTGGTAGAACTATACAAGTTGCAAAAATTGTTATTGGATATTTTATTTTTAATTATTAAGTATTTACTGAAGAAGGGGACTTGGAGATCATGTAGTTTGACCCATGTCAATTTACTGAACAGAAGAAAGACTCCTAAGCTCTCTCTCAATTTAAGTACCTGCTATGTAATAACACTTCTAGGAGAGTAGGAGTCATTTGCTAATCAGAAAGAAAAGAACAGAGGTGTTGTATAATACCTTTGCTTTCTCACTGGCTATAAGGCTAGTTTACTTTATTATAGACTAGTTTATTCAAAGCTATTGGCTAGATAGCAATGGCCTTCATGTCTTCTATCATGTGTATCAGTAGTAAACAAGATGAGTAAAAATACTACAAAGATCACTCAGAATTTTCTCTGGTATCATTTAATCTTAGAAAATAATTAAGAAATGGTAGCAATGTTTGTTTTAATATACTTGCAAAGTGTTCTTGTTTTTAAGAACTGCCATTATTGTCATGATTTAATTTAGTTTGAGTATGTTTACTGAGTATGTTTGTTTTGAACTAGAATCTGCATTAGGCTATGGGTGTAAAAAGATGGATGAAAAGCAGGTTTCTTTAGAGATCTAAGTTCAGTGAGTGAGAAAGTAGTATTAGGATAAAATTCTGATTAATATCATGATACTTATTATTAATAGGGGTGTTATCAAAGTGTATGTGAAATCATAAACTAAGTGCCTGAGTCAGTTTTGGAAGTGGGCTTTCTGGAAGAAAAGGAGCAGGAGGAGAAGGGGCCATGAGAACTCTTTTTTTTGTGCAACTTTTCACATTCCTAATTTTGTGGGGCTATAAGCAAGTAAGCCATCTCTTGGTATACTCTGGTATTGCCTTCAGAACCCCCACAGATACCAAAGTCCTCAGATCCCTTGTATAAAATGGCATAGTGTATACATGTATCCTCAGTAACTCAGTCGTGTCTGACTCTTTGCAACTCCATGGACTATAGCCTGCCAGGCTCCTCTGTTCATGGGATTTCCCAGGCAAGAATGTTGGAGTGGGTTGCCATTTCCTCTTCGAGGGAATCTTCCTGACCCAGGGATCAAACTTGTGTCTCCTTCATTGGCAGGCAGCTTCTTTACCACTGTGCCAACGGAAAAGCCCAAGGTGGCATACATAGTACTTGTATATACTTTAAATAATCTCCAGATTACTTATAATATCTAATACGGTATAACTGCTTTGTTTATATTTGCCAGCATGCAGTGAATTCAAGTTTTGCTTTTTGGAACTGTGGAATTTTTTTTCTCAAATATTTTGATCCACAGTTGTTTGAAGCCACTGATGCAGAACCTGTAGGTGTGAAGGACCGACTGTAATTCCTTCTGGTCTCTGCGGACGACGGTTTGCCAATGCCGGGAGTTGGTGATGGACAGGGAGGCCTGGCGTGCTGCGATTCATGGGGTCGCAAAGAGTCGGACACGACTGAGCGACTGAACTGAACTGAACTGACCCATATCTTTGTTTTCTCTAGGAACTGACGACAAGGACCCGTGGTTGACACAGATACCTCCTCTGTGTAGTTCCCTCTTTATTCTGTGGTGCTCTGTGGACAAGTGGGGTTTTCAGTCTCCACCACAATATCTTTCCACAAAGAGCACATAAAAGTCTTACAATAATGAATAGCAAAAAACAGTAGATAGAATAGTAAGCTTCTTAATTAAGCATTGCAGTAATTGCTTCAAAACATCTATGCCCTAAGGGACAGTTATAGTGTCTTCTGCATGTATGGTGAGATATGTAGTAGGCTATTTATTGTTTTTAAATAAATATTCAACTAATGAAGACTTGAGTATGATGCTCTGAAAAGTCTGAAGGTTGTGCTTTTTACTTTTCGTTAAGTTTCAAGCACCCAGAAACCAATGACTTTTAAAGAAAACTCATGGTAAAATAGGTTATGTGTACAAGCCACCTATCACAGAAGATTTAAGAGTTAACATTCACAGGAATTCAAAAGTAGTTTTAGGTCTTGGGTGAAAATAAAGCCAGCTAAGGTCAGTGCATTTTAACATCAGTTAATATAGTCTAATTTTAATGTCCTTCCTTTATAAAATATCCTCTTTCATGCCTAAAGATATATCCCATTGCAAGCTCCAGTAATTAGAGAAGGAAGAGCAGAAGGTATGTGTGTGTTGGGAGAGACACAGGGATGGGAGGAGGAACTGTATAGGTGTATGCAGGCAATCTTTTATCCATTGTTTAAACTTCCCTCATTTGCTTGTCTTCCCCATAGTGTTTTTTAAAAAAACTATTTCTTTTAATTGGAGGATGATTGCTTTACAATGTTGTGGTGGTTTCAGCGGTACATCAACATGTATCAGCCATAGGTTATGCATGCCCCCCCGCCCCGCCCCCCTGAACCTCCTTCCCACCTCCCACTCTGCCCCACTCCTCTAGGTTGTCACAGAGCACCAGGTTAGGCTCCCTGTGTTATACAGTAACTCCCCACTAGCTGTTTTACACATGGTAATGTATATGTTTCAATACCACTCTCTCAATTTGGCCCACTCTCCTTCCACTACTGTGTCCACAAGCCTGTTCTCTATGTCTGCTTCTCCACTGTTGCCCTGCAAATAAGTTCATCAGTACCATCTTTCTAAATTCCATATATATATGCATCAATATACAGTTTTTGTATTTCTCTTTCTGACTTACTTCACTCTGTATAATAGGTTCCAGTTTCATCCACCTCATTAGAATTGACTCAGATGTGTTCCTTTTTATAGCTGAGTAATACTCCATTGTGTATATGTGCCACAACTTCCTTATCCATTCGTCTGCTGATGGACATCTAGGTTGCTTCCATGTCTGAGCTATTATAAAAAGTGCTGCAGTGAACATTGGGGTATATGTATCTTTTTCAATAATGGTTTTCTCAGCGTATATGCCCAGTAGTGGGATTATTGGGTCATATGGTAGATTTATTCCTAGTTTTTTAAGAAATCTCTATACTGTTCTCCATAGTGGCTATATCAGTTTACATTCCTACCAACAGTGAAAGAGGGTTCTTTTTTCTCCACACCCTCTCTGTTTATTTGTTTGTAGATTTTTTTGATGATGGCCATTCTGACTGGTGTGAGGTGATACCTCATTTTAGTTTTTTTTTTTAATTTAATTTTATTTTTAAACTTTACAATATTGTATTAGTTTTGCCAAACATCAAAATGAATCCACCACAGGTATACCTGTGCTCCCCATCCTGAACCCTCCTCCCTCCTCCCTCCCCATACCCTCCCTCTAGGTCGTCCCAGAGCACCAGCCCCAAGCATCCAGTATCGTGCATTGAACCTGGACTGGCGACTCGTTTCATACATGATATTATACATGTTTCAATGCCATTCTCCCAAATCTCCCCACCCTCTCCCTCTCCCTCTCCCTTTCCCTCTCCCACAGAGTCCATAAGGCTGATCTATACATCAGTGTCTCTTTTGCTGTCTCGTACACAGGGTTATTGTTACCATCTTTCTAAATTCCATATATATGTGTTAGTATACTGTATTGGTGTTTTGATTTGCATTTCTATAATTATTAGTGATGTTGAGCATCTTTTCACATGTTTATCCCATTGTCTTGATTCCTAACTAATTTTTTATGCCAAACCTCACCTCAAGAGTAGAGATGATAAATATCATCTACAGCTTATTCCTAAGAGAGGAAAACCCCGTATAGTTATACATGCACTATTCTTTAAAAATTTGTTCCCCCCCATCACGTTTTCTAGTAACATTTCCCTGCGATGATGCAAATTTCAGGAAACTGCATTTCAGCGTCAGGACCCTAAGTGTGCTCCCTACTGGGCTGATTACTTTGAGCTAATGTAGTGTTCCATTCACTAGGATTCTACACACTTCTCCTATATTGATTGCATTATCAGTAGTGCTAATCACACATATCATTACCAGCCAATTACACAAGCACATATCTAAACTAGGTAACTTATTCACCAACATTATCTCTTACAAGTCTTAATTTTGTAATGAAGTTGATTATCCTCTTACCCAATTGAGTATAGCTACATATTTTGATCTAGCAGGCTAAATGCAAGTTTATTGAATTATATAGTAGATAATTACTTACCTATGTTTGTAACAACACAAAATGAGGGCAATTTGAGAGTAGTCTGTTTCTTATTCTATTTAAAGAGTGCATTAGAGAAGGTTAATTGTTTTAAATAAAACATACCCAAAGATATATTTGGATTAAAAAAAAAAAGCAATAAAAGTGTACTTCCTGCACACAAAACAGAATTGGGTATGAGAACTGGTACTTGGGGATGCAGTCATTCAGACACCCAGGTAGGTTTCTCACATATTCATTCAGGGTCACTCTGAAAGATTCATTTTAGGGAGAAAGGACATGGAGGACTAATGAAGGTGTGTATGGGCTGACCTTGACAGTGAGGAACGCTAATACTCTATAGGCTACCGTTTAGTCACATGACCACAACTGGCTACCAAGGAAATGAGACTTATCCTTCATTCCAGGAAGTGGAAGAGGGCATGGATTTTGGTGCACAGTTAGCAATTTTTCCTTAAGGACTCAAACCATAACTTGCTCTATTTCTTGATTTAATGAATACTTCACTGGCCTTGGTCATTACTTAGAATCTATTAGGCTTGCTTTGCTTTAATTTTATTACACTATGTCAAGTGTCCTATAAAGCCTAGATTCAAGCTCTGACTCTTAGAAGACTTGTACATATCAAACAGCTGAATAATGGGGAATATGAAAATGAAAAGGCATTTTTTTCCAAAATTTTAAGTAAACACATTATGCCCCTGTTGTGGTGATGATTTTTTTAAGCAGGCTCAAATATAGGTAAGTGGGTTAGAATAAAAGGGTTAGCTTCGGGATATCACCTAGTTCAACCCTCTTATTTCACAGATAAGGAATGTGAGGCTTGGAGCGATGGACGGACCTGACTGTACAGCGAGCACTCAGGCTTCAGGCTCTTCCTCAGTGTCAGGCTCTTTTTTCTGGACCAAGTCTCTTTTCATAACATTATTTGTCATATTTTTTATTTGTAGTCATATTGCTTCCAAAACATAAGTCATTGAAAGATGTCCATCCATTTATAAAGAAGAAATAATGCACAATAAATTGTAACTGACAAGAGGTAGTGTGTTTAAATCCATGAGAAAATAGACCCAAACACCTTTCTTGATTTTCCAACCTCATCTGAAGGACCCTAATAAATTAGCTACTTACTAAAGGTTATTTTTAAAAAAAAATACATACTTTTTTCTTATTTCCTCAATAAAAGAATAATGGGTTCTAGATAAATCTTCTTCAACTCTAAAATTGTCTAATCCACGGCATGCAGATTTTATAATTTTAGAGAAGGCAAATTTCTGATCACCATGCTAGTTAAGATCTAGGATTAAAAGTTCAGGAAAAACAAATTATGAAATCGGAAATATTGGAAGCTGTGTTATTTTTAAGGAAAAAAACCACATCATTACTTTTACAACCCCTGTAGGCAAAATTTAACTGTTTTATTATGCTACATTAGCAAAAATATGAAGTTTTGTTTCTTATTTAATTACTATTGCCTTTAGCCTAATTTTATGCTATTTTTGTAAGGATGTATAAAATAGAAAGTGTACAAGAAAAGTGGCACAAACCTAGGTGGAGTCTAAAGCATACAAACTTCAAGGAATTTTATGGAAATGTGGAAATTCGGGGTTATTTTCACCATTCTTATTTATGTCAGGTGTTAGCTATAGTTGATCTTATACCAAGAGTGAATCAAAATCATTAGAGTAATGATGTATGTTCATTTATTAAATCCAAAGAAAACTGAAGCAGAATCTTCAGAGTTGGTTTTTATTATGAACATTATAAACACAGCTGCAAGTTAATATTTGTGCATAGAGTAGTTTTTGCTTATCACATTAGTAAAGACTAAATAATCTGGCAACCTTGCTGGAAATGAAGGTGAGAAGACTTTGCTCCTTCCCTGTCCACCTTCTACCAAACACAAATGAAAAAGTCCATCTAATTTTGTGATGCCACAAAAAATAATGGTGTGAAATGTAAGTAAAGAAGAGAACCAGGCTTTGCTTGCTCTCGTATTTACCTGCCCCCTGTGTTAGAAGTCTATATTCAGTTGATTATTAATGTAAAAAATCAGCAGATGCGTGGTGTCACCCTGTGTAAGCATCAGGGACATGAAGGCTAAGGCCATCTTTTAATGTACTCCATGGTGTTTTTCATATTGCTTTGATTTGTGAGGATTTTCTATGCAGTTCACTGTAGTGTAGGGATATTCACTTCTTTTGGATCCCTTTTTGAATATCCCCTCCTTAAAAGTGGGCTGCATGTGATCAGACAGTTTTTAAAAGCTACTGTTTCATATTTTCCAAAGAATCTGACATTGGTCCCATGGTGACATAGCACCTATTGAAAATAATAAAGAGGAAGAGTCTATTTTTTTAACATTTTTTTGTAATTTAAACTTTAACTCTGCTCTTCTTCATAGGTGCTATATTGATAGAATTGTTTTTAATAGGAAGTTTTGAAAGATGTTTGTATGGTAATGTAACAAATACACTCAAAACTGGAAGTTGCTATTTTAATTTGATTATCCTTTTGAGGACAACCTGGATTAAGTGTCATTATACAGAAGTACATGAAAAGTAAAACAAATGCATTGAGAACCCAGAATTTCATTTCAGTAATCAATTATTTTCAATGACTCATGACCTCTGAATAGTTTCCATGAAGAAAATACCTAGAGTTGATTTTATTCAAGTCCCACAATTCTTTCCTTTTTAAAAACATGCATGCTGATATTTTTGTGTTCATGCAAATTTTTTACTCTGTAACTCTGTATATATTAAGGGGCATTGGCATCCTAAGTAGGACTATATTTAAAAAGTGAGTAATTTTATTCTTATAGTTCTGAGTATGGCTTCTTTATACTGTGATGAATCTTGCTTTCTGCCTTTTATTTGCATACATAAAATCTTCATTTTTGCCTCATCATGTATCTTTTCTGCATATAATTAACATTAAATTTTTTTGTGCAGAGCTGGGTATTTGCCTCAGAATATTCCCCTGGAGATTATCAGATACCTGTCTGAGGAAAAGGATTTTCTTCCTTGGCATGCTGCCAGCAGAGCTCTTTATCCTCTAGATAAATTACTGGACCGCATGGAGAAATACAACATCTTCAATGTAAAAAGATATATTTTCTTCTTTCTTCTTTTCAGAAGATAAACTGTTTTCTCATTATCTACTATGTTCAACTTGATCCCAAGTTATTTTAGTAGTTCCTTCTAATTTGTGTTATCATTTTTGTTCTGATTTTCTGTATGACACTAATGGCAAATTCTGAAGAAAGAAATGTAATACAAGCTACTTTTTTTTTTTTTTTTCTGGCCTAAAAGTGTCAGTTAAGCTTAAATGCCTCAGAATTTAAGAACAAATATACATAATAAATCCTTAAAGTTCAAACTTACTTCCCTAGAGTTAAAGGGTTCTGTGTTCACAGAGGACTTAACCTGGAAGAGGGATGCAAAAATCTTCACAGAATATAGACAGTTTCAGTAAAGATTCTTAGTCATTATTTTTATCCAGAGGGGCATAGTAAATTCAATTCACTTCCTTAATTAACAAGGTTAAGATCAACATTGAGGCAAAAGCCCATTCATAATTGGGTCCAAGGAGATATAGGAGAGCAAACAACAGCTAATCCAAATAGACCTGAAGACATGGCAAACATTCCAACGTGTTACCTGACCAGATTTCCTAGGCCTAAGGGCTGGAAAACCAAACTTGCACAGTTGACACCACCTAATCTAATGTAATAATCATTTTGAATAGCATTAGGGTTAAGCACTGCTAATGAGCTTTTGATTCCAAAATTTCTTATCACCAGTGAAGTTTTGCATGCGAGAATGTATCTCTGTAACTCCTATTACCATTGAGCATTATTTATTTTCCTTTTACTTATTTGAAGACTCTGCTCTGTGTCTTATAAAATTTTCCTAATTTATAACGTCCTGGCTCTGCTAATTAACCTATGGATTTGAAGTGACTCGAGGCAAGTTGGCTCTGACATGAAAGCTGTTTATCAGAGTCATCTAAACTGTGATGTCCCTAAGAGTTGCTTTTTCAAATCTTATCCTGAGCCTGCATGAACGCACCTTGGCTTTAACAATTTTTTTTAATGAGAGTGGTCTTGGCTTGACTGTTCATTGTCATTGGCTTTGTTCTAGTCCGCCTTTGTAGCAGACGTGCATACAAGTGTCAGCACAGTTATGGTATCATTTTTATCTGCTGGAGAAAGGCTTATTACCCTTCTCTTTTCTCCTTAACACAGAGACACTGTAATATTAAACTTATGTAAAACAAATTTACATTCTTGTGTATATTTGTACTTTAGAATAATATATCATGTCAGACACTTCATTTCCAGTAAAAAGTTAAGAATTGTTTTACTGTAATTTCAGTGTTTTGCTTCCTTTGTCAAAATTCAAGGACCACATTAAAGTGAGGAGAACATATCTTGCATTACGACTAATATTTAATTATATCATTAGATGAATGGATTTTGACTTTGAAATATTAATAGTACATCATTTTACTAAAAAGTGAATCTCATGTGTGTGTCAGGTTCAACAAAGCTAGGCTATTAGCTGGGCTTATCTAATAGTTTTGCATTAAATATGGCCTATTTACATAAAATGATAAAGATTAGGTATTCATTTTCATAAACTATATCTACATACATATGTAACTATGTATACATGGATTCATTATCAATATCTTACTTTCCTTTTCGCTACAAAAATTGTCATCTCAAATATTTAATAGTGAAAATTGCTTAATTTTTCAATAGGCAGTAAAGAGTAGATTTCCACCATTGCAACTGTATTTTATATTTATTTTCTATGTTTGAAATAATAAGTCAAATGAAATTGTAATAAAGCTTTACCATACCCGTTATTTTACGGATATTCAAAGTAGGTTCATTTGGAAAATATTTTAAGTTACATATAATTTCAGTTGTCAGAGTGAAGTGATTTGAAAGTAACATTATCTTTATTTCTCCCACTCTTCATTTAGGAATATATTTTAAAGCAAGTTGCAACGACGTACATCAAGCTTGGTTGGCCAAAAAACAGTTTTAATGGATCTCTTGTCCAAGCGTCCTACCAACCCGAGTACGGTTTCATTTCTTATTTGCTCCCCCCAGAACCGTGCAACGACACACCACTAGAACCACTGTGACTGTCGCAGCGTGAGACGACCTTTCGTTCTGCATCTGTCATTTCCCTTTCCCGGAAGGACTGCTGGTGGACAGCACGGTTTGCACCACCTGGTACTGAGAACAGAGGCTTTTCTTGGCCATGTTTTAATTTAAAATCTGCCTCTACGGGTAGTTGAGATCTGAACCTAGACCCCTCACTAGAGAACTGTTTCCAGAGAAGACGTTTTTATGCACAACTCCCACCCTGCTTAATTATTTCTTACTCAGCAAAATGGAATCCCTGTGTCTGAAAATTATTTTGTGCTAATTATTTACATATGTACTGTAATGTAGTGTACTGAGTTACCCGTTCTCTCCAGATATTAACCCTGTTGGTTTTTCTTTTCCTTTTGATGATACCTAGAGAACTACGTAGAGAAGTTATAATGCTGGCATGTAGTTTTGGCAACAAACACTGTCACCAACAAGCATCAACACTTATTTCAGATTGGATTTCCAGCAACAGGAACAGGTAAGCTGAACCAAATCCTATTTTTCTGATATGATATGTACTACTTTCAGATTCTGAGTGGATGCTTTACATTCATTCACTGGAGAAAAACAAGACAAGATAAAAACACTGCAGAACTTTGTTTCAGGTTCACAGATTACCAAGCAGCCACCCGGAAGCCACAGTGTACATCTCTTTGGACTATTTTATCTAGTTTTAAACTACCTTTCTTAAGCCAGGCCCTTATTCTTCATATATAGAGTATCACCTTATTTCGAATCTTGCTAGCTTTGCTGTCACATGAAAACAAAATAATTGAATTTAGGTCAAACTCTGAAGTTCCTTAGAAAGGTTGCGGTATTTATTTATAAAACAACTGTGAGCATTTGATATAAATGAAGCAGCATAGCAAATGTTAATTGTAAAACCTAAAGACAAAAATGTTATGAAAAACCTTTAGTCTTTCAGTGACCTTTGATAGAAAGCTTAAACTTGTGTCTTATCTTGGAATTTCACAGTACAGTATTTTCATATATTATATGAGGTTAAAAAAATTTGATAGAATTATTTTTGACTTAAATATTATATTAAATGTCACTTAATGTTAATGAAAAAATATGAAGCATAAACAAAATCAAGGATCAGTGATTTTCATACTATAGTTTTTAAAAATATTTTAGGTGTATTTGAATTTCCAAAGATCATTATGTTCCATTTCTTTTTATACTCTGGGAAATTTTCAATCACACTTCTCCAGTCTTTGGCCACCTTGTTAAGGAGAGTCTGATCAGAAGGGTGAGGATTTAAGGAACAATTAGTTCAGAAGATTCTATTTTACATGCTTCAGGGGGCTTGTTCCTGGTGTCAGTGACTGAGACAGCCCCGTGGGCAACAGAAGGAGACTTGTTGTAGAAGAACATTGAGAACCACAAAGAGTATAATTTGTTTATGGAACAAAATGGTATTTGTCTTGCTGAGAGTTGTTTAGGTTTAAACTTATGTCTGACTCCAGATCAAAATGTAGCTCTCCTGCTTTAAAAGTTTGTGAGGGAAATCTTTCATTGCATTACTTAGTAATTAGTCAATCTCTCACCTTCTCTAGAGTTTTCCTCTTTTCTTTTTAAGTTAATCCTTGTTGACCGTACACTGAGCTAAGAAGGAAAATATTTTATTACTATCATCTCTCAATGGAACCATCATATACTAGAAGACAGTGATTAAATTCCTCATCACTCTTCTCTAGAACTAAAACATCTTCATTTTTTTAAAACTTATCCTTTTTGCTAAGTCCTCTAAAACCTTTTATATTAGTCTTAAAATGTTATTTAAAAAACTTTTCCTGTTTTTTTACCACCCCCTTCAATTCTATCACATGTAATTGGGCTATGAAAACTTAAACATTTATCCAAAATCAATACATCCAAAATGTGACTGAGATATTTAATCATATATACATTCAAGGAAAAAAAAGTGAAATATACTCTTTGACAACTGTGGTCTCAACTTTCTGCCCCTTTGTTTTTTTGTTTTGATTCTTTGATTGTTTTATTTGGCTATTTTACTTAAACGTGCTAACTTGCTTCAGTCGTTTCCTGAACTACAGCCCACCAGGCTCCTCTGTCCAAGTCTTCCCAGGCAAGAATAATGGAGTAAGTTGCCATTTCCTCCTCCAGAGGATTTTCCCGACTGAGGAATCAAAGGCATGTCTGTCCCTTCTCCTGCATTGGCAGGCATGTTCTTTTTTTTTTTTTTTTTTTAATTTAACTTTACAATATTGTATTGGTTTTGCCATATATCAAAATGAATCTGCCAAAAAGAGGCATGTTCTTTACCACTAGCTCCACCTGGAAAGCCCCTTATTTGGCTATAGATGTGTGCTTTTTCTCAGAACTGATAGCTGTTTTTGAACCCTTTCATGAATTTACTCATACTTACCTACATTCTTACTATTTTATTAGAACTGAACTTATACCTTTGTATTACCATAATTTCTCTAAGGAGTATTCAAACATGATATCATTTTCTACATTTAAAAATATAACTATCGGGAAAATTCTATCTTTAAAATAATTCATTTATTTAATGAAATTTTATTGAGCAATTCTCAGTAGCAGCTTTCACTTTCATGTGTTGGAGAAGGAAATGGCAATCCACTCCAGTGTTCTTGCCTGGAGAATCCCAGGGATGGGGGAGCCTGGTGGGCTGCCGTCTATGGGGTCGCACAGAGTCAGACACGACTGAAGTGACTTAGCAGTAGCAGCAGCAGCAGTAGCAGCTGGTAACCAAAAAACAAAGAGAAGAGGTGAAGCTCAAAATTCATAGGAGATACAGCTCTGTAAACAAATAGTGGTTCTTTGAAGCAAGAACCAAGCATAGGACAGTGTGTGAACCCGCAGAAGGGGGAGGTTGCTGCCTGTGAGACCCTGTGTTCTGCCTTATGAAGAGTGAGTGGGACCTAGATGACCGGGCCGCATGAGGCAGGGCTGGGTGTGTATGAGAATGTGAAGGGGGTGGTAGGGGTCCCAAACAGAAGGGAGGTGCATGGGTTGATGTTTAATTTTAAAAGAGTACAGCAGTTTTTGACTTGTGAGTCTGAACCCTCTATTACTTCCATAAACCCCTTATAAATGAAAGTGTCAGCTCATTTCAGTTCTTATAACTATTCTGCTTATTTGTGGTACAGTAGTTAAATTGGGGCCTAATTCTTTTAAATTTCTTTTGTTATTTCCTTCATTGTTTTTACATGGTCCTGTTTTGCTTCTTTTTGTGACTGGGCAAGTAAACCTGCTAAGTGAAACTAACTCTGTGTTTACTAAGAAATACTCAACCAGCCAGCCAAATGACATGCCCCAGCATACACCAGTGACCTCCTGGAGGAAATGTACATGATGCTCATGGGGCGGGCTGTATGTGAGATCAGAGGTTTCATCTGTAGTTAATAAAACAATAATGCACCGTGTAATTGGTGCTGAGTTTAACTTTCTTAAATTGAGTCAATTAAGGGGAGGGTTAGGTTTCTTTTTAAATGTGCCTGAAGTAACAGATGGAGAAGGCAATGGCACCCCACTCCAGTACTCTTGCCTGGAAAATCCCATGGACAGAGGAGCCTGGTAGGCTGCAGTCCATGGGGTCGCTAAGGGTCGGACATGACTGAGCGACTTCACTTTCACTTTTCACTTTCATGCATTGGAGAAGGAAATGGTAACCCACTCCAGTGTTCTTGCCTGGAGAATCCCAGGGACAGGGGAGCCTGGTGGGCTGCTGTCTATGGGGTCACACAGAGTCGGACATGACTGAAGTGACTTAGCAGCAGCAGAAGTAACAGACCAGTTTTGTTTGCTTGTTTTTGTTTAATTGGAACCTTAAAAGTCATCTTAAAAGACTCTCCAAAGGTAATGTTAAAGTGAAAGTGTTAGTCGCTCCATCATGTCTGACTTTTTTTTGACCCCATGGACTATAGCCTGCCAGGCTCCTCTGTCCATGGGATTTCCCTGGCAAGAATACTGGAGTGGGTTGTCACTCCCTCTCTAGGGGATCTTTCTGACCCAGGGATTGAACATGGGTCTCCTGCATTGCAGGCAGATTCTTTACTGTCTTATCCACAAGGTAACATCATAACATACTAAAAAATTTTGATCAGTGAGATGCTATATATTTGTGCTAATAAATCTAAAGGTCAAGGAGTCCTGGAAGAAGCAGCAGTTGCAAAGATCTGGGCTGCTTGTTACTATAAGCCTGGTCCTGATACACTGGGGAGATAGGTCAAATTAGTGGCACTGGAAAACAGAATGGAAAGTTGGTGCAAGGCTGGCTAATGGATCCAAAAAGTGCGGTGAAAGGCTAGAGATGGTAGCAGAAGTTAGAAAAATTCAAGAATTACAGTGGATGATACGTTGAATGAGTCAACATTCTGATCTCTTAAAATATTCAAATGCTACAGTGTGCTGAATTGTAACGGTGATGTCATGCATATAGACGGACTGAGCTGTGTTCAGGTCTTGTTAGGCTGTGGTTTGGGGACTAAGTTCAGCAGAATGCCACATTTCAGAAAAGAGACAAATCACCAAGCATTCGGGAGAGAACAATATAAATGATAAAAAAGATTGAGGAAACACCAGCTATGAGAGGAGGTCATGAGAACTGAGAATTTCACTCTAAAAAAAAGACTCACAAAAGATGATAGCTTTTTTGTATGAATAAAAAGCATAATAAAAAGGACAGAAATTGGTTTCTTTCACTGCTGGGTGGAAATAAATAAGAAATGATTGGCATGAACTTCAATGAGTAAAATAGAAGGGATATATTTTTTACTCTAAATGAATTATTATCTGAAAACCTCTGTATTAAAACACTTTTGAGATTGTACAGTTAACTACACAGGGATCTCAACATATCAGTGTGGGATTTTCTTTGAATAAACATGTAACCTGAAATTAAATGTGTCCATGATAACACAGCCTCTTAATTTTGTGTTAATGTCTTTCTCAAATAATATTAAAAGATATATTTTTTCTTTTTAAAAAAAATTTTTGGAGTAGAGTTGATTTACAATGTTATGTTAGTTTCAGGTGTGCAGCAAAGTGAATCAGTTGAGTCCAGTTCAGTCGCTCAGTCGTGTCTGACTCTTTGTGACCCCATGGACTGCAGTACACCAGGCTTCCCTGTCCATCACCAGCTCCCGGAGTCGGCGATGCCATGCAACCATCTCATCCTCTGTCATCCCCTTCTCCTCCTGCCTTCAGTCTTTCCCAGCATCAGGGTCTTTTCCAATGAGTCAGTTCTTCCCATCAGGTGGCCAAAGTATTGCAGTTTCAGCTTCAGCATCAGTCCTTCCAATGAACACCCAGGACTGATCTCCTTTAGGATGGACTGGTTGGATCGCCTTGCAGTCCAAGGGACTCTCAAAGGTCTTCTCCAATACCACATACATCTGCATATATCCACTCTTTTAGATTCTATTCCCATATAGGTCTATAGAGTACTGAGTAGAATTCCATGTGCTATTTGGTAGGTCCTTATTAGTTATCCATTTTATGTATACCAGTGTGTATATATATATATATACACACACACATATATATGTATATTTATATATTTATATATATTCATATATATATATATGAATCTCAATATTCCAATAAAGCTTTAAGCCAAGACAGGGTAAAGGTTTTAAATGGTTAATTTTTAAAAAGTAATCAGTAGTGATATCCATTCCCTAACATAAATTGATAACTGGTATCAATACTCTGGGCTTCCCTGGTGGCTCAGTGGTAAAGAATTCACCCACAATGAAGGAGATGCAGGTTCAATCCCTGGGTTGGGGAGGTCCCCTGAAAAGGAAATGGCAACCCACTCCAGTACTTTTGCTTGGGAAATCCCACGGACAGAGGAGCCTGGTGGGTTCTTGGGGTTGCAAAGTGTCAGACATGACTTAGAGACTAAACGACAACAAATCAATAATCTACTTTAAAAATACCCTAAAACAGCAGAAGACCTTGTTCATTGTGGGAAAGTAAAACTGCTTACTGAATTAAAATTTACCGTGAATTCATTTAAATTGAAAAAAATAAGGTCATTTTATAACAAAAATTGTAAGTAGGGGAGCCTCTGTGGAGCTTTGCAGCATACATAATACATAAGCTTAATATTGTTGTCCTTACTGATGATAATAATAATGAAAATTATATCTACTTTATTGAGTATTTATTACATTCCAGGCATTGGTCTAAGTGTATTTGGTATATGATTTTTTATTTTCCTTTTACAAAGAGAAATCCAAAACTTACAAAGGTTAAATGTAACTTGCCAAGATTATACAGCAATAGGTGGGGTTGGGGGAGAGATCTGGGCTTCCATCTAAAGCCTATCTTCTACCCTACAGCCTAGAATTCCGTGATAGTATATCAAATTTCCATATATCAGTAACAGATGTTTGTTAAAAAATGATAAAAACAAAACAAAACAAAGAAAAAACAAAAAAGGATACCCAAGAAAGCCAGTTTTTTCTGTGCACAAGAGTCACTGGGGAGACTAGTTAAAGAGTTTATACTGCCCCCTCAGAGCTCTGATTCATGGGTGAGATGGGGCCCAAGAATGTGACTTGCTAATAATTTAATAATTTTCCGTGTTATTAAAGATGCCGAGGCTGCTTATCTGTGGCCCACACTTTGGGAACCACTGGTATTAGGATTGGTTATGGTCTTCAGAGTCAAAGACACTGTGATCAAATTGCAGCCATTTGACTAAGTAAACTTAGGAAAATCACTTGGTACATCATCTGAAAAGTGGCAAGACTACTAACAACCAAACAGGTAGTGAGGATTATATAAAAGAATGCCTATAAGGACCTGACCCTTGTAAGAAATTATACAACATTCAGCATCTCTGAAGTTGGCTTCTACTTATTTTTTTTTTAGCTTAAAAAAATTTTTTTTTTCATTTAAATTTATTTATTTTATTTTGACCACCCCTGTGTAATGGGTTGGAGAAGGCAATGGCACCCCACTCCAGTGCTCTTGCCTGGAAAACCCATGGACAGAGGAGCCTGGTAGGCTGCAGTCCACGTGGTAGCGAAGAGTTGGACACAACTGAGTGACTTCGCTTTCACTTTTCACTTTCATGCATTGGAGAAGAAAATGGCAACCCACTCCAGTGTTCTTGCCTGGAGAATCCCAGGGACAGGGGAGCCTGTTGGGCTGCCGTCTACGGGGTTGCACAGAGTTGGACACGACTGAAGCGACTTAGCAGTAGCAGCAGCAGCAGTGTAATGGGTGGTGTGAATTTGAGATGGAGAAAGTAGAACAGTGTGGAATAGAACAGAATAAGACATTGATAGAATGCCTTCAATATTAGACTTAACTTTCTATAAATTTTGAGGATATAAGGATGTGACTTGTAACATAAAAAATAAAATAAAACATTACCATAGAGGTTCTAAATCAAGAGCAGGGGGACATTTGCCCCTCTCGCCACTGCCTGTCTTGGCCTCTGGGTAAATGTTAGTTTCCTCCCTGCCCTTAATCAGGTGCTGTTTTGGTACCTGCCCCTCCCTCAGTCATAGCTGTTGTTTAATCTCATAGTGTAAAGAGCTCTAGTTAAGTGCCTTTCCTTTTGTCTGCTCTTAGCCCATCAATAATTGTTGAACTTGTGTGAGAGCATAAAAGTGGCAGGACAAAGGGCTCTTTCCATTATGTTTTTTAGGTATTTGGTTCAGAAACCTCATGTTTTCTTCCCTGAAAACATAGATCCTAAGTTACTGGCCATGTTTTCACGTTATTATGGTCCTATTCCCTCTGCTCTTTACACTCTTTTTTGTATTCTTTCCACTACTCATCGGCCTGCTGTACGTTTTCCTACCAGCCAGTCCTGCCATTCTAGTGGTTGGTCACCAGCGTAGTCCTGTTGCAAACTAGTGAACACAGCTCAGAGTCTGTATGGAGCAGTGGGAGAGGCAGGGTTCCCCAAACCTCCAGTCAGTGGGGGTGAGGAATCAGGTTTGCTCCTAATTTGTCAGTAGGCAGCTGTGGGTTCAGACAAGTCTGTCAATGTCTCCAAGTTTTCAACCCTGTTTCTACAGTGAGGGAATTGTATCTAAATCTCTAGTACATCCCTCAACTCCAACAGTCCAAAATTTCACACTCACTGTGCTTGAACATAAATCATAGTTTCCTCACAACATGTCCAGTTTGGGTTCTCTTTTGATTGCATAGTTAAAGGGAGCATATGTTCTTTTATTGATGTGCTTAACAAGCATGTATCAGGCACTGTGCTAGACACTTTGAAGGAAGCATCCCTTCATTCAAGAAGTGCCAGCCCCTGTTACCTGACTGGCATTGAGAATACGTGATCTACACCCTTATCTGCACTAAAGATGAATGCAGGGGCAAGGAGGGGAGTGTAGGAAGGAGGCAGAAATTGTTCAAAATAATCACACAAAGCTAAAGATGAAACTTAGGTGTGTGATGCCCTGAGAAAATTTGACCAGTCCTGTGGAAATGTGACCAGAGCAGGGAGAGCAGGGAGAACTTCCAACCCTGATCACTGGGGCTGGAGATGAAGAGACAGGGCATATTTGAACATGACTGAGGAATGAAAGTGACAGGTGTTAATGAATGTTTGGATAGAAAAAATAAGAGAAAGGAAGGCAATGATGACAACTGATGAAAATAATCCCTTGGGCTCAAACTTTTATGCATATGAACTGCCTAAAATGGCATTTTAAGTCTATATTCAAAATTCTCCATCATACATTTAAATGACTTTTAAATTCCAGCATATTGTAAAAATAGACATTTTTTTCAGTAAAATTCTTTTCAGGCTTTTAAATGTCTCCAGTGGATCTGAGACACCATAGCTATTTTATACTCATCATTAGCCATTTAAAAATATGATTACTTATTTACTAAACACTGTTGCTGTTAAGTCGCTTCAGTCGTGTCTGACTCTGTGCGACCCCATAGACAGCAGCCCACCAGGCTCCCCCATCCCTGGGATTCTCTAGGCAAGAACACTGGAGTGGGTTGCCATTTCCTTCTCCAATGCATGAAAGTGAAAAGTGAAAGTGAAGTCGCTCAGACGTGTCTGATTCTTAGTGACTCCATGGACTGCAGCCTACCAGGGTCCTCTGTCCATGGGATTTTCCAGGCAAGAGTACTGGAGTGGGGTGCCATTGCCTTCTTCGTAATACTGTGCTAACAAATGTCACAAATTAAATACTTCACAGAATCATTACAATATGTAAAATTTTCTCTTTATTTGGTAGTGTAATAAAATGCACCCTCAGAAGACACAAGATGAGTGAATGACAAATATGCCTCTCTTCTGGAAAGTGAGACAAAGTGGGAGAAGGGTTTTTATGAGAAGAGAAATATCCATTTAAGAGTTTAGAATGCAGAAATGGATCGCCAAGTGTGTGTTAATCACACAGTCATGTCCAACTCTTTGCAGTTCCATGGACTGTAGCCCACCAGGCTCCTCTGTCCATGGGATTCTCCAGGCAAGAACACTGGAGTGGGTTGCCACTTCCTTCTCCAGGAGATCTTAGCAACCCAGGGATCGAACCCGGGTCCCCTGCATGGCAGGCAGGTTCTTTACCATCTGAGCCACCAGGGAAGCCCAGGGAATTATCCTTAGGTACTCCTTGAAAAGTCTTCCTTTATGCCTAGGGTTATGAACACGTCATTTTGAGGACACCCGCACTAGGATGTAGGAAGAAGTGGAATGGATGAGAAGTAGATGAAGTTGTCTAGGGAGAGAATGTAAGAAGGGAGTTCAAGGCCAAGAATTAGGAAATCACAGCATGGAGTAGCTGGGTGTAATTCACATGTGTTGAGGCCCCTGAGGGTGAATATTTATGGTGTATTCTAAAAGTTGTTTTATTTCCTCTGCCAATTTTTGTGTATTTTTCACTTACTATTAATCCTTTCCACTATAAATTTTTAAAGTTGCATCTATTAAACAGTGGTAAAGAATCCTCCTGCTAATGCAGGAGACACAAGAGACTCAGATTTGATCCCAGTGTCAGGAAGATCCTCCGAGGTAGGAAATGGCAACCTACTCCAGTATTCTTGCTGTAAAATTCCACAGACAGAGGAGCCTGGCAGGTTACAGTCCATGGGGCTGCAAAGAGTCGGACATGACTGACTGTACAAACATACATATATATCTGTAAATAAAGATATGTAAAAATGGTATAAAATCTAAGAACTGTATACTTTTTCTTGTAGATGTCCCCAAGGGACTTTATATAAATTTTAGTTTTACTTTAACTCATATCCATCAAAAATGCAACTAATTGCCTCTACCTTGCATTATAAAATAGACATTTTATATCTAAAATAATTTAAAAAATACTTTTATGATTGTTTCATGTTTCAAATATTTGACTCACAACATCCTCTTTCAGTGTTAGCCAATACTGCTTTTACAAGTAGTGTATTTCTTTACCTCCTAACCAATATCTGGCATAAAATCTATTTTTCTGGGGGGTTAAAATATCAGAAATTATTTCATTTTTAATTTCTAAGAATTTAGGAAGTATACTACAAAAGGCAATTATAGTCCCAGTGTATTATATTAAGAAACTTCAAACTGATTGACCTGTATTTTCAGTCATTCTCATTTTTACTTATATGTGAGCATCCTATGTGTAATTTATTTGGCTAGTTATTTATTTCACATTGTGCACAGTTCAGATACTGTTAATAGAGGACTTCATGCACTATGGATGTGATTTCCTTCTTTAATCTTTTTTTTTTTTTATAACAGACTAGTCCTTTGAAGTGAGAAGAATATAATGAATTAGCTACTAGAATGTTTGTAGTGTAGATTTAAAAAGTACTTTCAGCTAGTTTTCCCTTTGCTTAATCCAAAACTTGAGAGCATGTACTTTTGTTTACTTTTATCTTTGCTGTTCAGTTGTTATATCCTGTTCGACTCTCTGTGACCCTATGGATTGCAGCACACCAGGCTTCCTTGTCCTTCACTATCTCGTGGAGTTTTGCTCAAGCTCTTGTCCAATTAAGTCCATGATGCCTTCCAACCATCTCATCCTCTGTCACATCCTTCTCCTCCTGCCCTCAATCTTTTCCAGCATCAGGGACTTTTCCAACAAGTCAGCTCTTTGTATCAGGTGGCCAAAGTATTGGAGCTTCAGCATCAATCCTTCCAAAGAGTATTCAAGATTGATTTCCTTCAGGACTGAGTGGTTTGATCTCCTTGCTGTCCAAGGCACTCTCAAGAGTCTTCTCCAGCACCACAATTTTTTTAAATTTATTTTTTTATTGAAGGACAATTGCTTTACAGAATTTTGTTTTCTGTCAAACCTCAACATGAATCAGCCATCAGTTCAGTTCAGTTCAGTCGCTCAGTCGTGTCTGACTCTTTGCGACTCCATGAATCACAGCACGCCAGGCCTCCCTGTCCATCACCAACTCCTGGAGTTCACTCAGACTCATATCCATCGAGTCGGTGATGCCATCCAACCATCTCATCCTCTGTAGTCCCCTTCTCCTCCTGCCCCCAATCCCTCCCAGCATCAGGGTCTTTTTCAGTGAGTCAGCTCTTTGCATGAGGTGGCCAAAGTATTAGAGTTTCAGCTTCAGCATCAGTCCTTCCAATGAATACCCAGGACTGATCTCCTTTAGAAATGACTGGTTGGATCTCCTTGCAGTCCAAGGCACTCTCAAGAGTCTTCTCCAACACCACAGTTCAAAAGCATCAATACTTCGGCGCTCAGCTTTCTTCACAGTCCAACTCTCACATCCGTACATGACCACTGGAAAAACCATAGCCTTGACTAGACGGACCTTTGTTGGCAAAATAATGTCTCTGCTTTTTAATATGCTATCTAGGTTGGTCATAACTTTCCTTCCAAGGAGTAAGTGTCTTTTAATTTCATGGCTGCAGTCACCATCTGCAGTGATTTTGGAGCCCCCAAAAATAAAGTCTGACATTGTCATATATATGTATATAGGTATACATATATCCCCTCCCTTTTGAACCTCCCTCTGCTCTCCCTCCCCATCCCACCCCTCTAGGTTGATACAGAGCCCCTGTTTGAGTTTCCTGAGCCATACAGGAAATTCTCGTTGGCTATCTATTTTATATATGGTGATGTAAGTTTCCATGTTATTTGCTCCATACATCTCACCCTCTGCTCCCCTCTCCCCATGTCCATAAGTCTATTTTCTATGTCCATTTCTCCAGTGCTACCCTGTAAATAAATTCTTCAGAACCATTTTTCTAGATTTGACATATGCAGCACCACAATTTGAAAACAGCAGTTCTTAGGTGCTCAGTCTTCTTTCTGGTCCAGCCCTCACATCAGTACATGAATTACTGGAAAAGCCATAGCTTTGACTATATGGACCTTTGTTGGCAAAGTGATGTCTCTGTTTTTTTAACATACTGTCTATATTTGTCATTGCTTTCACTTCAAGGAGGAAGCATCTTTTAATTTCATGGCTGCTGTCACCCTCCACAGTGATTTAGGAGCCCAGGGAAAAAAAATATATCACTGTTTCCCCTTTTTCCACATCTATTTGCCATGAAGAGATGGGACTGGATACCATGATCTTAGTCTTTTGAATGTTCAGTTTTAAGCCAGCTTTTTCACTCTCCTCTTTCATCAAGAGGCTCTTTAGTTCCTCTTCGATTTCTTCCATAAGGGTAGTGCCATCTTCATATCTGAGGTTGTTGATATTTCTCCCTGGCAGTCTTGATTCCAGTTTATGAGTCATCTTGCCCGGCATTTTGCATGATGTAACTTATATGCAGAGTATTTCGTATTCTGCATATAAGTTAAATAAGCAAGGTCACAATATACAATCTTGACATACTCCTTTCCCAGTTTTGAGCCAATCTGTTGTTCCATGTCCGGTTCTAACTGTTGCTTCTTGACTTGCATCCAGATATCTAAGGAGACACATAAGGTGCTCTGATATTCCTATCTCTTTTAAGAATTTTCCATGCTGCTGCTGCTGCTAAGTCGCTTCAGTCGTGTCTGACTCTGTGCAACCCCATAGACGGCAGCCCACCAGGCTCCCCCATCTCTGGGATTCTCCAGGCAAGAACACTGGAGTGGGTTGCCATTTCCTCCTCCAATGCATGAATGTGAAAAGTGAAAATGAAGTCGCTCAGTCGTGTCTGACTCTTAGCGACCCCATGGACTGCAGCCTACCAGGCTCCTCCATCCATGGGATTTTCCAGGCAAGAGTACTGGAGTGGGTTGCCATTGCCTTCTCCATAGTTTGCTGTGATCCTTTAAAGGATAAATACTTTCCTTCTATTACCTTTATGTTCTAGGAATTTTATATTTCAGTAGTTGTGGCCGGTTACTTTATTATGAATTGTTTTTGCATAAACCCAACAAAGATAATCTTTAAAGCAAAAAGTGTTGTGGGAACCTCTGGAATAATTCACAATTATCATCAAAATTATTGCCATCATTGATGTCTTTTTATTAATTTATTCCTCAGTAGTTTTTCAAAGTTAAAGCATAAAATCTTAAATATGCTGCATCCGTCACTGTGATCAATGCAAAATTACAAAGTCAAGTTTACAAGTCACATTTGAATAATGGAATACCTGGATCATAACTTGAAAGTTTGAAAGTTTTTAACTTTCAGCTTGATTTCTAAAATAAAGTAGTATGTCTTCCACAGTAATATCTACTTAATGTGGTTAATCAATATTAATTCAGACTCTGTCAGCATTTTATTGGAGAAGGCAATGGCACCCCACTCCAATACTCTTGCCTGGAAAATCCCATTGGCGGAGGAGCCTGGTAGGTTGCAGTCCATGGGGTGGCTAAGACTCGGACATGACTGAGCGACTTCACTTTCACCTTTCACTTTCATGCATTGGAGAAGGAAATGGCAACCCACTCCAGTGTTCTTGCCTGGAGAATCCCAGGGATGGGGAGCCTGGTGGGCTGCTGTCTATGGGGTCGCACAGAGTTGGACACGACTGAAGAGACTTAGCAGCAGTAGCAGTATTTTATTCATGTACCAAACATACCCTGAGTCTCTACCATATCCCAGGCATTGGGCTAAAAGGCACTGGTATTCAGTGATGAGCTAAAGGACAGTTTCTTCTTTCCTGAAGTTGACAGTCCAGTGGGATAGACTGAGACTAATCAGATGTCATACAAATACTGTATAATTTTAGTGTATTGAGAACCAGAGGGAGATTTATAAGACAGAAACAATGTGACCCATCAGTAAGGCTGACATTCCTGCAGAGTGACAATTGACCTGAGGCCTGCAGAAAAGATACACACTCAGTAGGCAAAGAGGGAAAGATGTTAAGAGGAAGGAACCGTGTATAAAAATGGCCTTCGTTATTATCTATTTTATAGATAGTAGTGTGTATATGTCAACCCCAATCTCCAAATTTATCCCTCTCTCCACCCTTTCGCCCCTGGTAACTGTAAGTTTGTTTTCCGTATCTGTGACTTTATCCGGGAACTCTTCTCAATATGTGTTAATGACCTATATGGAAAAAGAATCTAAAATGACTGGATATATGTATATGTACAACTGATCAATTTTACTGTACAGAAACTCATACAAAATTATAAATCAACTATACTCCAATCATTTTTTTAAGTCACCTTAAAATATAGCCTTCTTCCTCAAAGTAATTTATCAAGATTGAAGTCTTGGTACTGTGAAAAATTTAGCTGATTGTGCAGAATCTATACTGACCCAAGAACATCCTCTGGTAGCATTATAATTTCATTTTCAGTTAATCAGTTTTGTTTTTATTTACTGAAAAAAGCAAAAATTCCAGTTAATTGATTAAGCTCCATCATCAAAACTTAAGAAGGAGATTTTTTGCTAAGATTAAAATATATTAACAAATAGAAATGTATTGATAAACTATGGAGAAGAGAAGTAATATATGAAATGTAGCAAGTAGACTTGCTATCTGAATTGATCCAATTATGAATTCCTTTGTCAAACTGGAAATCTTTTACATAACTAGTAATCAATCATGACCTGCCTGACTTTCTGTATAAGGAGAAATCATGCATTAAAATTAATTTGTTGTTCCGTCACTCAGTCATGTCCGACTCTGCAACGCCATGAACATGCTAAGCTTCCCTGTCCTTCACCATCTCCCAGGACTTGCTCAAACTCATGTCCATTGAGTCAGTGATTCCATCCAACCATCTCATCCTCTGTCGTCCCCTTCTCCTCTTGCCTTCAATCTTTCCCAGCATCAGGGTCTTTTCCAAGGAGTCAGCTCTTTGCACCAGGTGGCCAAAGTATTGGAGCTTCAGCTTAAGCATCAGTCCTTCCAGTGAATATTCAGGGTTGATTTCCTTTAGAATTGACTGGTTTGATCTCTTTGCAGTCCAGGAGACTCTCAAGAGTCTTTTTCAACACCACAGTTCAAAAGCATCAGTTCTTCGGTGCTCAGCCATCTTTCTGGTCCATGTCTCACATCCATACATGACCACTGGAAAAACTGTAGCTTTGACTACATGGACCTTTGTTGGCAAAGTATGTCTCTGCTTTTTAATATGCTGTCTAGGTTGGTCATGACTTTTCTTCCAAGGAACAAGTGTCTTTTAAATTCATGGTCGCAGTCACCATCTGCAGTGATTTTGGAGCCCAAGAAAATAAAGTCTCTCACTGTTTCCATTGTTTCCCCATCTATTTGCCATGAACTGAAGGTCCATCTAGTCAAGGCTATGGTTTTTCCAGTGGTCATGTATGGATGTGAGAGTTGGACTGTGAAGAAAGCTGAGCACCAAAGAATTGATGCTTTTGAACCATGGTGTTGGAGAAGACTCTTGAGAGTCCCTTGGATTGCAAGGAGGTCCAACCAGTCCATTCTAAAGGAGATCAGCCCTGGGTGTTCTTTGGAAGGAATGATGCTAAAGCTGAAACGCCAATACTTTGGCCACCTCATGCAAAGAGTTGACTCATTGGAAAAGACTCTGATGCTGGGAGGAATTGGGGGCAGGAGGAGAAGGGGATGACAGAGGATGAGATGGCTGGATGGCATCACCGACTTGATGGATATAAGTCTGAGTGAACTCCAGGAGTTGGTGATGGACAGGGAGGCCTGGTGTGCTGCAATTCACGGGGTCGCAAAGAGTTGGACATGACTGAGCGACTGAACTGAACTGAACTGAACTGATGGGACTGAATGCCATGATCTTAGTTTTTTGAATGTTGGGTTTTAAGTCAGCTTTTTCACTCTCCTCTTTCACCCTCATCAAGAGGCTCTTTAGTTCATCTTTGCTTTCTTCTGTAAGGGTGGTATCATCTGTGTGTCTGAGGTTACTGATATTTCCCCCAGCAGTCTTGATTCCAACTTGTGCTTCATATAGCCCGGCATTTCTCATGATGTACTTTGCACATAAGTTAAATAAGCAGGGTGACAGTATACTCAAGAAGTGGCAATAACTAAATGTAGAAGACTTGATAGTCTGTCTTCTCCTTATGCTTCTCTAGAATCACACTGAAAGTAACTCTTTTTCTTGCCATTTGGAGAATTCAGTATATGTTATCTCAGTTCAGTTCATCATCAGATGAATACTTGACTGAATGACCTCCTTGCAGAATGTACTTTTAATTTACTTTTTGGTGTAGCAGGGATTTTAATTGCATTGAGAGCTAATATAACTCTGGTAAGTGCATGATTCTATTAATTTTCTTATAGTCACATTTAGTTTGTAATATAAATGCATTAATGATTGTATATTCTAATTTAAAATGCAGAAATAATCATACACTTATTTTCCATTTCCCAACTCTTTTGGCTTTTCCTGACATTTTACTTTAAAAAATTATATTACTGGACATGCTTAGAGGCAAATAGTCAATAGTGTTTTTTCAAAGTATTTTAATTTTTATAGAGTGTGCTTTTGAAAATGGCTTCATCTAACTTAACTTTTTGTCTTCTTTTTGTCTAATTGGCTTTTCCCCCATTTCTGCCAAAAATAATTTTCTTGTCATGCTAGCATTGTTTGCCTAATATTATACCAATTTTAGGCAGAACACTATTGAACTCTTGTGTCATCTGTCAAAAGATATGTATTAATTAGTTGTAGAATAGCTCTATTTTAACTGCCTAACTGTTTATCACAGTATAAGTACTAAGTGAATATAGATTTACATGGGCAACACAGGGAGCAATGGTTATTAAATGTACCATAGTAATCATTATTTACTAAGCCAGAGCAGAAACACCAACATAAATATTTGCAGCTTCAAAAGCATTCTTATGTACTAACACAGAGTAGATTATACTGATGGGTTCAAGATTCATTGATTATAAGGTTTATTTCAACTACTTGAAGCACTATAAGTAAGAAATTTCCTCCACATTTTCCAAAAATAATATAAGCATTGCTATTAGCATTAACATTTCTTTTATATTTTCCCCCTTATAATTAAGACTTAGGACTGATTTTTATACATATAATTTACTCTATCTCAAAATGAAAATAATTCATGTGAGTCTTTCTAATAATAGTGTGATAGTGAAAGTCATTCAGTCATGTCCAACTGTTTGCAAACCCATGGAGTATACAGTCCTTGGAATTCCTTCTCCAGGCCAGAATACTGGAGTGGGTTCCCTTCTCCAGGGGATCTTCCCAACCCAGGGATTAAACCCAGGTCTCCCAAATTGCAGGCAGATTCTTTACCAGCTGAGCCACCAGGGAAGCCCAAGGATACTGGAGTGGGTAGTTTATCCCTTCTCCAACAGATTTTCCCAACCCAGGAATTTAACCAGAGTCTCCTGCATTGCAGGCAGGTTCTTTACCAGCTGCCTGGTGTGATGATATTTACTCCATATTGTGATAATGTTAATGAAAGATGTTCCTAAATATCAAATATTGTTTTGTGTAACCCATATCTTAAAATATCTGAAAATGAGAAAGAACTTTGATTACTTGTAATTTCTTAGCAATAATAGGAAAAATAAAAACACATGCACAGGGAGAGGGTGGGGAGATTTGGGAGAATAGCATTGAAACATGTATAATATCATGTATGAAACGAGTCGCCAGTCCAGGTTCGATGCACAGTACTGGATGCTTGGGGCTGGTGCACTGGGACGACCCAGAGGGAGGGTGGGGAGGGAGGAGGGAGGAGGGTTCAGGATGGGGAACGCGGGTATACCTGTGGCGGATTCATTTCGATATTTGGCAAAACTAATACAAGATTGTAAAGTTTAAAAATAAAATTAAAAAAAAAAACACATGCACATACTTGCATGGACTGAAAAGATACATTCATATCTTCTAAAAGCTATGTCTAAATCCTAAACCCCATCTGTGAATGTGATCTTATTTGGAAATAAGATTTTTGCAGATATAATTAAATTAATGATTTTGAGCTGAGATTTCATGGATTAAAGGTGTACCCTAAGTCCCATCTTCAGTGTCCTCATCAGAAGCAGAAGAGAAAGAATAGAGAGACACAGAAGAAAATCCATGTGAAGATGGAGGCAGAAATGGAAGTAATTCACTTGCAAGCCAAGGGATGACGAGGATTGGCAGAGCCACCAGAAGCTAGGAGAGATGCATGGAACATATTCCTCAGAACCCGCAGGAGAAGGCACCCTGCTGACACCTTGCTGGGACTTCTAGCCATAAGAACTGTGAGAAAATACATTTCTGTTATTTTAAGCAACCAAATTTGAGGCAATTTGTTATGGCAGCTTTAGGAAACTAATACACACAACTTAGCCTCTGCCTTGGAACCAGAACTCGATACATGCAGGTTTTTGGATTGTTTCTCTATCTGATGGGATTTCAAGGAGTGCTAGTGATGTCAAATAAGACTTCTAACTTTCTTTGACCTCATCCTATTCTTACTTAAGATATTCATTGTGAAACGGAGGAATAAAAGAAGATGTTGAGAAGGCAGGTTCTTGTTCCTCAAAAATTCAGAGAAAATTAATATCATGATTCCTCAGAATACCATTTTTTTAATTGTGTAAGAAAAAAAGAGGAGAGTGGCCTATGGCATGAAGATAAACTAATAAAGATAGCCCTAAAATTCACAACAGAGAATCCATCCTCATGTTTCAGGCTCTCTTCACATCTAAATATTTAGAAAGACATTTTTTTGTCTTTCTAGTGATTTGAGATCCTTTCTATAATCAAAAAAAAAAAAAAGAAGTTAAAAAATTGAAGTGACTTTGATTTTTATATATAAACAAATCTTGCTTATTTTATGCTGAGATGAGCATTTAATGCAAGCATTCAGTGTGCGTTCTTCCGCTTTCTCTTTATACAAATAACAACGCTATACCCAGTACCTGCCAGTTCCGTGTATATGTGCACACATACATTTCACTTATTTCAGAGTCATAACAATTGTGTTGACTCCTTCAAAGTGTATGTTTTTACAGAAATGGAACTAAATTCTTTATAACTATTTTAATTATCAAAAAGTATTTTTTAATTAATCTTTATTCTTTGACAGGTAAAGTTTATCACAGATTTTGCTACTTTTTCACAGGAGGATCAAAGTATATTTCAGTGAAAACATAGAACATCCAGGATTTAATGGGCATAAGAATATTTCTCTATTTTAAAAAAATTACAACATTTTCTTATACAATGAATCTAACAGTTAAAATTATGAAAATGTACAGATTTACTTTCTGGTTAATGCACAGACACACACATACAGAATAGTAAAATTTACTTTAGCTAAATAAAATCTTTCAGTTAGGGACCTTTCAAGTGAGGAAAATTTATTAATTATTGCCTACTCATGACAGCTTCCTTGTTACACTTAAAGAATTAACTAAATGGCTGTAGTTGATTCTTCCCAAGCTGGACAATCAGCCTTATTAACCACAGTGACCTTGACAGCACATTATAAATGAAGGTAGACCTCATTTGTACATGGCCATATATTTGCAGATGTGGTACTTTGATGGATACAATAAATTGGTGCACTTTTCAGCCTTTGTATGAAGAATTCCAGACAAGGACTGTTGCTATAAACTACTCCTCAACAACAAGAGTTGTTTTCCAGGTGGAGCTGATGTCATCCAGTGGAGTTTTCATAAGCATTCAAGCCTGGATCATGATTGGAATGAGAACAGTGCTATAGTTTTGCAGTTGGAGCTTATGTATTATTCCTGTCATTATCTTCCATCTTAAAAGTGAGCCTAGAGTACTTATTGCTAATCATTGTGATTCAGAAAACACCACCTATATTTAAAATTCATATCATACGGGGCACTTCAATTTACAGTGCTCTGACCTGAACTAGGTGAAGAAGAAGCTTAAATATTCAAGGATTGGGATAGAGCAGATTGGAGATTCATTGGAAAGCCACGCATAATAGGCACGCAATTACCGGGAAACAATTAGGAAACAATTTATCTGCTCTTTAACACAGGCATCTATAAACAGGGTAATTTATCAGCCATTTCACAACTTGTACTACAACTGTATACCTCTTAAGTTTTAAATTATGTTATGCTTTTAGAGTTATTTATACTCGCAGCCTACGTCTCAGTTTTCAAGTGAGTCATCATAGATATCTTAATTTTTCTACATTCGTTATAAACCAGTTTGATTTTTTTAAGTTCTTATAGGCATAATTGATTCTAGATGTCATAAGTGTTCTGAGTTATGAAATGTTAAATAACTGTGTTCTAGGGTTTTCAGTGGGAGAAGGAAATGGCAACCCACTCCAGTGTTCTTGCCTGGAGAATCTCAGGGACAGAGGAGCCTGGTGGGCTGCCATCTGTGGGGTTGCACAGAGTCGGACACGACTGAAGCGATTTAGCAGCAGCAGCAGTAGCAGGGTTTTCAGTAGAACATATTGAAAAATCTCACCTTTACGTTTTTGCAGGTTTTGGTCATGCCAGTCTGTCATCATCACTCTGAATTTTTTGGCAACTCTGTATATGTCTCGTGTGTTTTTCTACCTTTCATTCGATGTCTCCTTCTTTTTAGTCCTATTCTTTTTAATCTTGTGTCTGGGCCACTTGGTTTCTTTTGTTTTTGTGCTTTTGCAATTATATTTTATAAAATGGTCTTACAGCCCAGAAACTTGACTCTCACCATTCCCTTCCCTTCCCACCCAATAGAAATAATAGCTACTTTATTTATAGAAACTTAAAGGTTTAAAATATAATGTCATATTTATTATTTCAGCCTAAGCAAAGTGAACGTCCCTTTTAAAGTTCATTCTAATTATAAAAGTCATTTAAAACGAGTGCAGTTATCTTAAAATATACTTTTGATACATTCAAGATATTGAGTTAAAGTGACTGACCCCTTCCCAGCAGTCCTTTTTCTTTCAACTAGGAACATCAGCATATGCTTCTTTACAATATGCAAAGTGAAAATGTGAAGAGGTTTTGAACATCAGTTCAGGACACATTTTATTTTATTTTTATTTATTTATTTATTTACTTTACAATATTGTATTGGTTTTAAATACAGTTGGGCTATAGTTCACCAGGTTTGCCCGTACTCTATTTTTTTCTTTTTTTGAGGTAAAAAGGATATTTCTTTTGCTGTGCTCAGTGTTTAGTGGGAATGGGCAGGCTTGTGGGCACCAGTAAGAGGGCTCTTCAGAAACAGAGCAACCCCTTGTAGGAAGGATACCCCTGAGAGCATTGTTGCTGCCTCACCAACTGTGTACTTCACATGGGATTCTGTTCTCTCTCGGCCAGGGGGCTTGTAGAGATACTAAGGAACTGTAGTCCTTGGGTTGCCAGGGTTTTTGTATGGATTCAGTAGCATAGGTGGCGCCAGTGGTAAAGAACCTGCCTGCCAGTGCAGGAGACATAAGAAATGGGGGTTCAATCCCTAGGTTGGGAAGATGTCCTGGAGGAGGAAATGGAAACCCACTCTAGTATTCTTGCCTGGAGAATCCCTTGGACAGAGGGGCATGGCGGGCTACAGTCCATGGGGTTGCACAGAGTCGGATACGACTGAGGCGACTTAGCCCACATGCATACCAGTCAAGTTAGGTGGAATTAAAACAGTGACATGCTAGTAAAGTAATGCTCAAAATTCTCCAAGCCAGGCTTCAGCAATATGTGAACCATGAACTTCCTGATGTTCAAGCTGGTTTTAGAAAAGGCAGAGGAACCAGAGATCAAATTGCCAACATCCGCTGGATCATGGAAAAAGCAAGAGAGTTCCAGAAAAACATCTGTTTCTGCTTTATTGACTATGCTAAAGCCTTTGACTGTGTGGATCACAATCAACTGTGGAAAATTCTGAAAGAGATAGGAATACCAGACCACCTGATCTGCCTCTTGAGAAATTTGTATGCAGGTCAGGAAGCAACAGTTTAGAACTGGACATGGAACAACAGACTGGTTCCAAATAGGAAAAGGAGTTCTTCAAGGCTGTATATTGTCACCCTGTTTGTTTAACTTATATGCAGAGTACATCATGAGAAACGCTGGACTGGAAGAAGCACAAGCTGGAATCAAGATTGCCGGGAGAAATATCAATAACCTCAGATATGCAGATGACACCACCCTTATGGCAGAAAGTGAAGAGGAACTCAAAAGCCTCTTGATGAAAGTGAAAGTGGAGAATGAAAAAGTTGGCTTAAAGCTCAGCATTCAGAAAATGAAGATCATGGCATCCGGTCCCACCACTTCATGGGAAATAGATGGGGAAACAGTGGAAACAGTGTCAGACTTTATTTTTCTGGGCTCCAAAATCACTACAGATGGTGACTGCAGCCATGAAATTAAAAGAGGCTTACTCCTTGGAAGGAAAGTTATGACCAACCTAGATAGCATATTGAAAAGCAGAGACATTACTTTGCCAATGAAGGTTCATCTAGTCAAGGCTATGTTTTTTCCAGTGGTCATGTATGGATGTGAGAGTTGGACTGTGAAGAAGGCTGAGTGCCGAAGAATTGATGCTTTTGAACTGTGGTGTTGGAGAAGACTCCTGAGAGTCCCTTGGACTGCAAGGAGATCCAACCAGTCCATTCTGAAGGAGATCAGCCCTGGGATTTCTTTGGAAGGAATGATGCTAAAGCTGAAACTCCAGTACTTTGGCCACCTCATGCAAAGAGTTGACTCATTGGAAAAGACTCTGATGCTGGGAGGGATTGGGGGCATGAGGAGAAGGGGATAACAGAGGATGAAATGGCTGGATGGCATCACCGACTTGATGGACATGTATTTGGGTGAACTCCAGGAGTTGGTGATGGACAGGGAGGCCTGGCGTGCTGCAGTTCATGGGGTCCCAAAGAGTCGGACACGACTGAGCAACTGATCTGATCTGATTTTATTGTAATGCTTTAAACCTGAGATGTATGTCATTCATGACCTTTATAATTAATCCTTCATTTTTAGCAAGGTTGGCTGAAACCTTTATTTTTGCTTTCTTTTTAGTCCAGTACTCATTTGAGAATGATAGGAGTATTTGTTGCCACTGCATCTTAATAATAGTAGCAATAAAAATGATGAAGAGGATGATGAATGTTATTGTTACCTATTTTCTATGTTCATACCTATTTTCTCTGAATGTAGACAATTTTCTATGTCCCCTGTATTTGGCTATGCACAATATTTATCTGAAGTCCATACTGAACTCTTGATATGCACCATTATCATGTGAATATCAAATGAAACATTATTTCATTTAATCATTGCAACAATGCTCTAAGGAATTATTATTCCCATTTTCCAGATGAGACTGACAGGAAGGTGCAAGAAGTCACACATTCCCTCTATATAGCTTTAATTTTTATTCACTATGACTTTCTTAGCAGCAGCCAAGGGACCAAGGGCTCAAGATAGAATGAGAAGTGAGCGTAGAAGACAAAATGGACAGGGCCAGCCTTTGATAATGCAGGTTATTTTTCAGTCAGGTATTTTAAAGTCTAGGACTGTGTGCCCTGAAAGAAGTTAGAGTGTTTGTAAGTATAAGACAGAACAAGATATAGAATGTTGGTGGAGGAAGCCTCGACCATGGCTGTCTTTTAATTTTTAGTTAGAATAGGTAAATGATATTTCAAATGATGTAGTTAACTGAAAATTAATTACAGTGAATTAAATGGTAGGCCCACTCGGTATCAATGGTATGTGTAGTGCCACTGAAAGAAGAGGCTAGTGATTTGAAAAATCTTTTTTATTGTCTTTGAAAATAATTAAATGCACATTTCAAAGTTAATACAACCACTAATGAAAAGAAGCTTTGTACTAACAGAGCAGGAAGGGACCTTAGAACTCATGTACTTTAAAAGCCTTTGTCCAATTAGGGTAAAAAGTGAAGCCCAAAGCAATGACCTTGACTTGCCTGGTACTAAAGACAGTTACTAGTCCAATTAGGTCTACTAAAAACCTGCTTAAATGAACCCATATCATGATTAAGCATCAAAATTTTATTTTAAAGTGTGATCTTTTCTCTTTTGGTAAGTGTAATTTTCCCCTGGGAGATATTTTAACTGTATCATCATAATTATTTTTATGTATTAGTAATAGCATTTTTATATTGAAATATATTTTATTCCAAGAATTTTATCTTTATAAATGTAATTGTACACTTATTTATTTCCAAAGTAACTGTGAAAGTTATTAAATCATTAAATTTGAAATACGTGGATTTAAAAATTCTAATTACTTATAATCCCCAATCCCAGAAACTAATGTTAATATTCTCTTATTTATCCTTTCAGTCTTTCTTCTAACATACAAATTATCATTTTTCTTTAGATTAGCATAGAGATATTATATTAATATATGTATAATACTCTGTCTTTAATAATACATTTCATCACATTAGATAAAGTATTTTACCATATCATTCAATATTAATCTGATATAATTCTTAGTTGTTATTTATATCTTAAACAAATTCTTTACTGTTATTTTGTTTTAATTTATTTTTTTATTGAAAGATAATTGCTTTACAGAATTTTGTTGTTTTCTGTTGAACCTTGACATGAATCAGCCATAGTTATACATATATCCTCTCTCTTAGATGTTCTGATTTTTCACTTTAAAAAATGCAGCAATGAAAACTTCCATAGCAAAAACTTTGGAAATTTTTCTAGTTATTTGTGTTAATTTACCAGCCTACTTCACAATTTTCCATTTAATAACTAAAGTACAAATTTACTATGTTTTAAAATATTAGTCCCATTACATCACCATTACTATTTAACTCTGTAAAAATTTTTTCCTAAAGATGGATGCCTTTAATCTTCCCAGTACTTAATTTTTTAACTTCTACCTCAAAGTTTTTAGTTTTTAGGCATTTGCTTTTGGCAAGGTAAAAAAAAAGATTAAACATATCACCAAAATATAAAAAAATTATTTCAACATGATATATGCAACTTGTATAATTTCAGAACTTTTACATACAAATGAACTCTGTCATCATGCTATTTAAAATGAAAGAAGAATAAAAAATACAGTACAGTTAGACTAATTAGGTAATCATTTCTGCAGTGTTAGTGCCCTAGAAAGATAAAAGCACTTCCTTTTTTGGCTCATTCATCTTGTAGGAAGGCAGCTAGCAAAGTCCAGTTCTCTAATCCTGTATTCAATGCATACCATACCTAGAGAAAAACAAGCACAGCTTTCCTTCCCACGTGATCAAATTCCACTAAAAGATTTGCTTCCGAGGCAGCAGTTAAAGAGATATGACTGTGAGGATATTCACGTTTTCATAAACAATTTCCATGTTCTCCCTCCCTGTAATTCTAATATCAAGAATCTCACAGGACTTATTTGTACTATTCATAACTGTGGGTGCTGTGGGTTTTTCAGCTCATGCTTTACAAACAAACGAGCTTTTTTATCTGTTCCTAATGACTTTGGTTTATACAAAGAGATCTTAAACTGTCCCCAGAGCAATCATTTTGCTAAAGTGTTATTAGAACATCTTTACAAATTTAGCAATGAAAGGGGGTTCCGTTAACAATGGAAATCATTGGGAACCAAGGGCCTTTGGCAAGTTTAGTGCTCACCCATCTTGTTTTATTTTCAGTGATGAGTATAAGTAATTTTATGACCCAGATATTGATTCTTTAACTGGTAGGTGGGTAAGGAAGATAAGAAGCTGATGGGTTGGGAAGAAACGCTACAAAAATCAGAGCAGTATTTTCTGGCTAATCCACTCTGTCCTTGCTCTTCTAAGGAGGCTTATGAATCTTTAAACAAGTGTACCTCCCAGTATCTGCTGATAGAGCCATTTCTTTCCTTAAGTTTGAGGATTTGTAGCTGACATCCTTGTGCTCCTGCTCAGTTGTATCCGACTCTTTTGCAACCCCACTGACTGTAGCCTGCCAGGCTCCTCTCTCCGTGGGATTTTCCAGGCAATAATACTGATTGGAGTGTATTGCCATTTCCTCTTTCAGGGGATCTTCCCAACCCAGCAGTTGAACTCGCAATGCATGTGTCTCCTGCATTGCAGGCAGATTCTTTACCCACTGAGCCATCAGGGAAGCCCCATGTAACTGAGACAAAGGGCTATTTTTCAATAGATCAACAGGCTTTAGATTATATATGTAAATGGGGGTCTCATTTTCATCAACATCAAATTTGATGCATTTGCTATGCATAGGGAGACAGCTGCTCATGAGCCTGAAACTTGACCTGTGGGTTCTTGCAGAGCACATCCAAATTGCATGATCTGTCTCTTGGTTTGAGGCTGCCGCTTCAAAAACAGAATTTGCCCCTATTCTGGACAGCTTTGCTTTCAAAGGCCTCCTTTGCCCAGGACAACTTCTGTTAGCTTCCTTCAGGATGATCTATCTTGTTGTTTCATCCAGCAGTTCCTTCCTGGTGCCCTTTCAAGATTCTTCTCCTTGCTCTGCGTATGACCATACTGCTACACAACATCTCTATAAATGCACCCCCTGCCTATGTCTTTTCAGTCACCCAGAGGCTGTTTTAACAACTGTCACTTTGATTCTGGTGAACGGAAGCTTATTGTTGGAAAACCGTTCTTGCTGGTGTCGAATATTTCTCAAAGATGACTGATCAAACTGTGGATTAAAGAACGTAATGAAAAAGAGAGGGTAGAAGTGACAGCTTCAGCCAGTTCCGCATTAAGGGAATTATAGACTGGCTGCACTGGTATTACTTTGCTAGCCTACTGATTAGATCCAGGGTTTGGTGATTGTATCCCTTTAAGGGATATATTTTTTTCTGTTTAAAAATTTTTATTGTTCTTACTTTCTATAAGATAGTGTTTTATTGAACAAGAAATATCAACATTCAGTGACAATTACGGATTATTATTACTAACAGAAATCAATATATTTTATTTTCATCATCATTAGCCATCTCTAAGCTGCTAGAAATAGGAAAGATTTTCATGTATAAGTCATCCTGGTTTTCAACTTACTTTATAGTTGTTATAGTGCAAAATATTCTCTCTCAGAAAAGTTTCCTCTCTTGCAAAATGAAGTTTATTATAATACAAATATCATGATATTATTGTATAGTCCAGATAAAATAAGATAGGTAACCTGGGATGCAGTATTGATGAAAGTCTTATTTTCTATTTCTGATGCCCCTAAAGCCACTGTTTGGGACTTTGTACCAACCAGTCCATTTATTCATGTGGGTCTGCCTCTTACATTGTTCAACATCAGCCAGGAATAACTACTGAATTACAAAACTATGGACTGTTGCTAAGGACTATAGTACATGACACAAGTTATTTCTAAGGAACATAGTTTAATGTCTACTTTTTTCTTTTTCTTTCTTTCTTTTGCCTTTTTTATATTTCTGTATGCCTTTCTGCTTGATATTGGAGACTGGTTTCCTAAGCAGTAACAAACCTCATTCAGTGGTCTCTATCCTTGAACTTTTTGGTATATTAACTCCTTAAAAATTTATTTGAAAAAATAAGCTCTTACTATTAGGTCTAATATTAGATCTAATATATATCGATCCTTGAGTTGATTTAAGTAGACATTTTATTGTTAATTCTGGCAAATTTTATAGCAATCTCTTGGCCAAAATCATGACAGTAATACAGTATTATGCTCAATAGCCTGTAATATTTGGAGGCAAAGATTCATTTACTTTTCTAGCTGTTGATTTAACAAAAGACTAGATTTTTTTACTTTCTTATGGCAGTTAGTAAAGATGGAGGCATTTTTGTATCTACCGGGACTGATGCACTCTTCAAAATGTGATGGTAATGTTTCCTTAGTGTTCTCAGATGTGCTGTGTGCAAATGAAAAAAAGTTTTATACACACAGTTGTTACCAACTCTTGCTGCTCTGTTCATGGGATTCTCCAGGCAAGAATTCTGGAGTGGGTAACTATTCCCTTCTCTAGGAGATCTTACTGACCCAGGGATCAAACCCAGGTCTCTTGCAATGAAGGTGGATTCATTACCCACTGAGCCACCAGGGAAGCCCAAGCTGGGCATGAACAGAGCAGGGGGAATAAGGTTTCGCCACCTTTAGGAATACTATTCTGGGTACTTTCTTCAAGGGATTCCAGGGCTGAGAGAGGTATGAAACTCTTTACTGGCTTCTTCTGATATCTATACTTCTTTGTTTCTTCAAAAACAAAACAAATCAAACAAATAAAATGCTTGCCTTCAAATATTACAAAGAAAGAAAAGACTCAGTCAGCAAGACTAAAGTAACGTTTCTCCAAACAATTTAGTTATTGGTAGGAAGAGACAGAGTGATGTAGTTTTAGCCATTTCTAGGAACTGTGAATTTTGTATGATAGTACTAACAACTCTATACACTTGGTATCCTGATACACAATCTTTAATATCTTGATTGTAGCCTACTTAGCTGCTTAACAAAAAAACATGAAGATCACCTTTGTTGTTTTCAGTTACTAAATCATGTCTGACTCTTTGCTACCCCATCATCTGCAGCACATCAGGCTCCCCTGTCCTTCACCATCTCCCCGAGTTTATTCAAACTCATGTCCAGTGAGTGATTCAGTGCAAACATCTCATCCTCTGTTGTCCCCATCTCCTCCTTCCCTCAATCTTTCCCAGCATGTGGGTCTTTCCCAGTAAGTCAGGTGGCTAAAGAATTGGTGCTTCATCTTCAGCATCAGTCCTTCCAATGAATACTCAGGGTTGATTTCCTTTAAGATTGATTGCTTTGATCTCCTTGCTGTCCAAGGGACTCTTAAGAGTCTTCTCCAGCATCATAGTTTGAAAACATCCATTCTTTGGCCCTCAGCCTTCTGTATGGTTCAACTCTCACACCCGTACATGACCACTGGAAGAACCGTAGTTTTGACTGTACGGACCTTTCCCAGCAGAGTGATGACCATCTCATTTGTAGTCATGCAGGTGCCTCCTCCCGTTTTCTAAGCTCTCCTTTAACCAAAGCAGTGTTTGGGCTGTCAAGGTCCTAAATATTTAAAAGAGATTTTCATCTTGTTATACAGAGAAAACATTTCTTATTATTAGTCACATTCAAATTATAAAGGAGAAATTTTAATAATAGATTACTAAATATTATACAAAGAGAAATGCATTTTTAACTTTTTACTGTATTGGAGTATTCTTTCAGAGATCTGAGTTTTTTAAAATGTGGGAAATATATAAAAACTTGAAAGAATAATATTTAGTAAAAAACTAATTGCCATGGCAATGTACCCATGAGAATTTATAGCTTATAAATAACCAAGATTAATTGAATTGACTAAGAGTTTCCCTCCATAACATTTAGTTTGAAGTCAAATCAAAATTTAGTTTATGTTTTATAGTCACTTTTATAAACATAGGAACAAGAGTTTTCTACATTCTCAAATTGTGCTACTTATGTTTTATTTATTATCTGTGTTAGTCATCTTCTAGCTTCCCAAATTCGGAGAGGTATTTGAGAATAATAATTTTAGAAAAATAATGTCTCAGAGTTTAGGAGGTATTTGTTTCATCTTCATCCAGTACTTTCTCATAATTCTTGGGTCTAATAATTCTGAGAGCATAAGTATATTTATGTTGGTTGAAATATAAGATGCCTTGTTTGTATTTCTTTAAACACTTATGTCTGACTCCTATACAAAAAAAAGTTTTTTAAAAAACCCTTTATGTTCTGATTTTTGTCCATATAATTTCAAAAGTGGAAAAATTACATTCAAGACTATCATTAAATAAAATACATTCTTTTATTCATTCAGTTGTGAATAGTTTGAATATTGTTACTATATGGTATTATTGTCTTTCAGGTAAATCTAGTTACCAAAACCATCTTTTAAAACACTGACTGTAGCAAGGCAGCATTTGTCTTTATTTTCAATATTATGAAGCTTTAATTAACAGAAAACCACATGGGTTGCTTCTTTAGAATACCACTAAATGTTAGAGACATCGTCTACTGCACAGGAGTGTCACTGCTGGATGAGGATGTCTGGGAATTCATATGGATGAAATTCCACTCTACCACGGCCATTTCCGAAAAGAAAATATTATTGGAAGCCTTAACTTGCAGTGATGACAGGAATTTATTAAATAGGTGGGTCAATTAAATGTTTAAATTTGTATAATGAGAGTATTCTCTGTTAATCAAATTGTACTGAACTTGTTTTTATTTCCTTAAATATGCTACTCTAAAATATATCATTCTAGAGCTAAAGAAAACTGAGATATTAATATGATGAAAGCTTGTTGATTTGAAAGGTTTGTTTCTAACTATTTTATGTTATTTATATGTATGTAAGATAATATTTCATTATAAAATTGAAGTATTTATTAAAAAGAATTTTTAAAGCAAATTTTCATCATTAAATCAGAATAATGATTTAACCACCTACAAGATTTTTTCAGACATTAATTAATACATCAATTAAAATGTTATGAGTTTGTTCTTCTTCCTTTTATAAACACAGAATTGTTCTATTGATAAATTTTTATTAGTAAAGTTTACATGGACTATTCTTTGAAGATTGTGATAACTTAAATCATATAATTCTGATAAGTAAAGAAAAGTTTGTTATTAAACTAAAAATTTCTCTGCAATTCTATCCTTAAAGGCTTCTAAATCTATCACTGAATTCTGAGGTGGTTCTGGATCAAGATGCAATTGATGTGATAATCCATGTAGCTCGAAATCCACATGGCCGAGACCTTGCCTGGAAGTTTTTTAGAGATAAATGGAAGATATTAAATACCAGGTAAAAATAAGAGTTCAATCATTCTTACTGGAGTGAGTAAATCAAAGGTGATATCTGAGAGATAAAGACCCAACTTTTTGTGGTAGAAGCAAGATCCAGATAATAGAATTAGATTTTGAAGTAGTCAGCCAAGATGGGCGTTGCCACTCCTGTGAAGCTCAGAATTAATTTAACAGTTCTATAACATTATTCATTTATTAAAGATTGATAACCATAATTATGTATGGAAATGTGCAGAGTGAAAAGGTTTAGCATTGCAGCTTTCCCGGAAAATCTATCAAACTGTCTTAGGTTGAAGAAATTGTATCATTAAAATCCGATATCCTGAGTGTGTTGTAGAAGAAATGATTTATGAATCATATGTAATGGTATTAGAACAAGAAATGGAGAAGGATATGGCAACCCACTCCAGTATCCTTGCCTGGAGAATCCCATAGACAAAGGAACATAGTGGGCTACAGTCTGTGGGGTCGTAAGGGTCGGACACAACTTAGCGACTAAAATACTTCTACTAAAATTCACATTGGAGAAGGAAATAGCAACCCACTCCAGTGTCCTTGCCTGGAGAATTCCATGGACAGAGAAGCTTGGCAGGCTGCAGCCCATGGGGTCACAGAGAGTCGGACACGACTGAGTGACTAACACACACACACAGAACAAGGAAACTGTAATTGCTTCTATACAATTGTTTAAATATTTAAAAATATAAATATCATAAAACATCTGAAGTAAAGCCATGATATAGAGGAGGGATGTTTGAATCACTGCATAATTCTAGATGCAGTAGAATTCATTCCTGAGCCATCTTGCTTCATGTTGAGAATTCTTCAGACTCTGTTTTAGAAAATATTTCATCATATATTTAAATATATTATAATAAATGTTAATGTATTACTCTGATAATCTCTATGGTATTTAAAAATTAAATTTATTATAGAGCATGTAAATGCTACATGTTCTCATACTTAAATGTTCCCAGACATTTAGCATACCCACTGTTCTATCTGTTAAAAGCCGGTATATAAATTTTATTTTTTAAAGGTACACTGTTATTGGTTGACCTTGTATAAAGAGTTCAGTTTGAACTTACTTTTAATAATAAAATACATTTCTATCTGTAGATATTTCATTGTTAGACAGCACTAACATTCCTAGATGGCACATTGTTTTCCTTTCTATTTCTTGTATTTTCAGCTCAGAAATTAGAATGATTTACACTTGCTTTACTGTCATGCACATAGTATAAGGAATAGTCAGACACAGATGGAATTAATATACATATACAAGCATTTGACTTTAAAGAGTATCAAATATCTACCAATGCAGAGTCTGTCTTTAGGGAGTGGTTTTGTAAATCAGAGTTCCATATAATGCCTATATAGTTTATAGTCCCTACCTAAAATATTCGGTTCCTGATATGTCTGTTTTGTTTCACTGAAAGTACATCATCTCTAACCAAAAGGTAGAAAGAGAGATAACATTAGAACCCCCTCAGTCTAATGACCTCTTTGTTTAATTAGCTGGACATCAATATTAGCTACAACTCTGAAGAGGGAGGAAGAGGCACTTGGGAACTCAACTTTCTGCTCAGTTTTTCCATAAACCTAAGACGGCTCTCAAACTAAAGTTAATTTTCAAAAAAGTAGAAAGGAGAAGTTTCAGCATTTCTACAGATACAGCTGTGTTTATCTTGACAAATAGAATTGTCTTCTTCATCTTCCACTCCCTTTTCCATCTTGGAACATCAAAGTTCATGAGGGAACAGTCCAAGGTTCTCCTTACTACTTGGCCTGCAGATTCTCCCTGGTTTTAGTTGCCAGCTACTCTCACAGTTTGAATCACTCCAAAATCTACACCTCTAGCTCAGATATTTCACCTAAGCGTCACTCTATGAAAGATGTTTTTTTGTTGAGATCCCCTACTGAGGTGTACCTGCAAAGCTAAACCATCATTTTCTACATCTTCATTCCTCAGTAAATAGATGGCCATCCACCAATTGTTCAAGCTGGGCACCTGGAAATCTACATATAGTTCTCCTTTTTCCTTGATATATGTAAAAAGTAACATTTAGACTTGAGGTCCTATCAGTTTGACAATTCCTAAATGTTTCTCGAATTCTTCCTCTCTTTCCTACTACCACTGCCTTAGTGAAGGTTCTTATCCCTTGTTAGTACTCTTAATGACTGTCTCCTATCTCTAATTACATATGCTGCCACATATATGCACACATGTATGCATGCGTGGACACACACACACCCACCACTTCCCTTTGTCCCAAGAATCTCTCTGAAAAGCAAAAATGACATTTTCTCCTGTAAAACCTTCAATACTCTGTGCCGTGTTGAAAATCTAAGCTCCTGTCTTACTGACCCTTCTACCTCTCATTCTGTTATCCTCAGTCTCACAGTTTATACCCTCAGTACCAAATGCCTGTAGTTGTTGGCACACACCGTGGTGTTTCACACCTCCTTGCCTTTGTGCATTGGTTCCCTACTCATTGGAAAAGACTCTGGTGCTGGGAGGGATTGGGGGCAGGAGGAGAAGGGGACGACAGAGGATGAGATGGCTGGATGGCATCGCTGACTCGATGGACGTGAGTCTCAGTGAACTCCAGGAGTTGGTGATGGACAGGGAGGCCTGGCGTGCTGCGATTCATGGGGTCGCAAAGAGTCGGACATGACTGAGCAACTGATCTGATCTCTGCCTAAAATTGCTTTCTTCCTTGATATTTGAAATTACTCCATATTCAATCCATCTGTCATCATCTCCTGGAAGCCTTTCCAGAGACCCCACAGCTAAAGGAACTCTGAACAGTATATAATTTTATTTTCATCTCATTTAACCATAATAACTGGGAATAATCTGTTTACAATATTATATAGTACATAACCTTCAGGAAAGGACTGACTGTTTTTCTTTTCCACATGACTGCAAGTATAAGCAAAACACTCTTTGAAGAGGATTGTCCACTTTCCTGTACAGTTGGCCATTTTTGTAACCACATATTGATTACTAATGAATACTTATATTATTATTGAATGTCTATTTTATTTTATTTAGCCAACTTTTCCCATGGATTCAATGTTAGAGCTGAATCATTTCCCAATTCAATGTTAGAATTATAGCAATTAATGATGGTCGCATGGTTTAGCCTCCCTCTTTAGGCCAAGTAGTATTCCACTGTATATATGTGCATCTTTATCCATTTGTCTGTCAATGGACATTTAGGTTGTTTCCATGTTTTGGCTCTTGTGCATACTGCTGCTATTGAAATAGGGGTACAGATATCGTTTTGAATTATAATTTTTTTCTGGATATATTACCAGGGATGGGATTGCTGGATCATATGGTAATTCTCTTTTTAGTTTGCTGAGGAACTTCCATACTATTTTCCATAGTAATTATAACAATTTACGTTCCCACAAACAGTGTAGGAGGATTCCCTTTTCTCCATACCTTCTCTGCATAGGTGCATGCTAAGTCACTTCAGTCGTGTCTAATTCTTTAACCCTATGGACCGCAACCTGCTGGACTCCTCTATCCATGGGATTCTCCAGGCAAGAATACTGGAGTGGGTTGCCATGCCCTTCTTTAGATCTTCCTGGCCCAGGGATTGAACCTGCATCTCTTATGTCTCCTACACTGGGGAGGTGAGGATATTTTTTTTACCATTGGTGCCACCTGGGAAGCTTTCCTGGTGGCTAAGATGGTAAAGAATCTGCCTGCAATGCAGGAGACACGGGTTTGATCTCTGGGTTGAGAAGATCCCTTGTTGGAGGAAATGGCTACCCACTCCAGAATTCTTACCTAGAGAATTCCATGGACAGAGGAGCCTGGTGGGCTACCGTCTTTTGGGTCACAAAGAGTTGGTCGCAAATGAGCAACTAACACCCTCTCAAGCATTTGTTATTTGTAGACTTTTTAATGATGACCATACTGAGCAATGGAGAAGGAAATGGCAACCCACTCCAGTGTTCTTGCCTGGAGAATCCCAGGGACGGAGGAGCCTGTTGGGTGCCATCTGTGGGGTCGCACAGAGTCGGACACGACTGACGCGACTGAGCAGCAGCAGCAGCATACTGAGCAGTATAAGGTGGAGAAATGTCTATTATGATCTTCTGCACATTTTCCAGTTAGGTTTTTGTTTTTTATGTTGCTGAGTTGCTTGTGTATTTTAGAGGTTAAGCCCTTGTCTGTGATATCATTTGCCAATATAAGCACCTCCCACCCCTCATTTTAAAGATGAGAAAACTAAGGCTCCAGAAACTAAATTACTTAAGTTCCCACAGATAGGGACAGCATTAGAAAGCCTCTTGTAATGAAGGCTGGATTTTTGCTTTTAAAAACTCATTAATATCTTTAGTGTACTTTTAAAAAAATTCTCAACTTGTCTTTATGATAGTTCAGTATTAGTGTATAGAAATGCAACTGATTTTTGTTATTAATTTTGTATCCTTCTATTTTACTGAATTCACATAGTATAATAATTGTGTGTGTGTGTGTGTAGTTTTTAGGGTTTTCCATATAGTATATATGATATAGTATAACATCATCTGCAAGCAGTGAAACTTTTACTTCTGCCTTTCCAGTTCGGATTCCTTTTCTTTATGCTTCTTATCTGTTTGCTCTGGCCAGAACTCCCAACACTATGTTGAATAAAAGTTGTGAGAACGGTCATTCTTATCTTGTTCCCAATCTCAGAGGAAATACTTTTACTTATCACCATTCAGTATGATATTAAATGTGGGCTTGTCATATATGACCTTTATTAAGTCTGTGCATTCCCACTCATTTGTTTAGGGTTTTTATCATCAATGAATAGACGGTAAGTCGTTCTTAGGTTCTTTATGCAGTTGTATTTTGGGCATGTTCATAGGAGAAGGTGAATTCAGGGTCTTTCTACTCAGCCATCTTGATCCTGCTTCCAGTTTAGCCTAGTGTACTGTTTGTTTGTTTTTTAATTTCAAAGAGTATGATATCCTGTGATAGGTACCCTTAGCACAGGAGACACAACCAGTAAAAGGAGAAATCTTTTCAGCTTGCTGATACATAGTATTCTTACCTTAGGTCATGAGTCAAATAATTATGCTTGTGATACAAAGATTGTAAAATTCAAAGGAAAAATTCAGTGTTTTATTTTAATGCTCATATGAAAAAATGCTAATCTTTTGGGAGCCTTTTTGAGAAAGTTGGCTTAGTTTCTAGGAATGAAGTAGAAAATAATGCCAACATCAGTTTGGGCTGACCAGACCAAAGGATTTCTGTGACTTATGGATAATTCTAAAAGTTGGTTCTGCAGTCATGTTTCTGGTGGAATCCTTATTTACAGTGACTCAGGTTGCTTTAAAATTAAAAGTTTTAAAATACTTTTTCTTCAGGCCTCATATTGGAAATGTAATAGTAATTCCTAATTACAATATCATAGGACTCCCTTTTTAAAAATTTACGATAATGTAGATCTCTTTGAAACACTGTGAGCCAATCAGGATGACTTGATGACGTCCCATAGCCACAGCTCTTTGCACCTCTCCACTCCCTAGGGAAATAGCCTTGAATAGCATTAAGAGATGGGATGGAGCTCATGAGAAGGATTCTAAAAAATCTGTGTAGTAGTATTTCCTAAATTACTGCCTGTTTTAACATTAAGACTTTTCTTTTTTTAATCTTTCAAGGTATGGAGAAGCATTATTTATGAATTCCAAACTTATCAGTGGTGTTACAGAATTTCTTAATACTGAAGGTGAACTGAAAGAGGTAAATATTTTAAGATGAATGTAATTTTTTTCTTTTGTAAACTTATGAAATTATAGATAGACTTCAACCACTTCTTTCCAATAAATTCATACTCATTCCTTTAAAGTACACACACACATATACATGCACACATATACACATTCATGCTAAAGACTACTTCAGTCATTATTTGCAAAAATGTTTCTAACATATTAAACATTAAATATTAAGCCTGTGAAAGGTACTTGAATGTAATGATTCTCAAAATGTTGTTTGTTGTTGTATAGTCACTAAGTCATGATCGACTCTTTGCGACCCATGGACTATAACCCACCAGGATCCTGTGTCCACGGGATTTCCCAGGCAAGCATATTGGAGTGGGTTGCCATTTCCTTCTCCAGGGGATCTTCCCTACAGGGATCAAAACTGGGTCTCCTGCATTGCAGGCAGATTCTTTTCCACTGTCCACTGGGGAAGCTCCAGTCATTCTCAAAACAGGAGACTCCAAATATACTCTAGAAATCTTCCCAATCAGCTGCTCCTCATTTGACTCTGTGAGCCAAGTTTAGGATCCTTGGAACATTAAAACTATCCTGTCACAATGACTCAGCATTCAGATATGCAGAACTAAGATTGCTGTTGAGGTACAGGCCTTGAGTCTCATTGCTTTATGGTCAGGTCTATAAAAGAATGATAATTGGATAAGATAATATGCATCATACTCTCTGTTTTGTTAAATGGAATAAATTCATACATTTGGAAGTAACTCTATCTGACAACATATATTAAGATTAATAGTTTCAAATTCAGCTGAATACCATCACAAGTGAATTTCCTTAATGAAATTGAACTTATTTTTTTCTTAAGGACTAAAGTCCAGTTTGCAGAATATCTAACATTTTCTTTTTTCTCTGGTTTACGTCTCCGGAATTTAAACCAGCTGGTTTTGTGACCATTAATTCACATCTCTATTAGAGGGATGTGAGATTGGGGGTGCGTAACTAGGTAGGAGGAAGGAGCTAAATATTTCACTGATTAAAATGAATTGGACTTCAAACACTTATCACTTTTTAGCCTCTCCTCACCTATAATTATAAAATATAGCTGAAGTATACCATTGAGAATCACGGTTTCTTCAGTTTTCACTGACAGAAAGCCTGATGCTGTGACCCAGAGCCAACCCCATTGAGCAAGGTTCCCCCAGAAGCATCAGCCTTCATCCGTCCTTAATATCTCCGAATATTGCCCAATTTTGTATGATCATCTTCCATGCACCAACTTGGATTCTTTCACACCATGAGCTAAGCTAAGTCTCTGTAATAACTTGAAATTCTATTTTTATCCCTGCTACTTGTGTTCCCAGCCCTGAAAGATTTGGATTTGAAAGCCCTAGTGCATGTTTTGCTATATTTTTTATTAAGAACCTAAAAGTGAAGGAATTCTTTCATATCCAAAGGAAGCAAAAAGAAAGAACAATTAAGCTAATGGCTTTGTGTATTTAAATGAAGTAGTTTTAACTCTTTGATTTTGCATTCAATAATCTGGGAATGAAAGATTCATTTAGTGACAACTTGTGCAGCCATTGAAGTGAACAAAAAAGTGAAAAATCTCTCCTCTCCTCTCTTCTCCCCCATCTTCATTTTGGCTCCCTTTCTTCTCCTGTCTTCCTCTTCCATTGTGTCTCTCCTGTTCTCTCTCCCTCTTCTATTCTCTAACTCTTTCATTTCCCCTTGCTTTGGTGATAACCCAACCCATGGAAAACATGTTTTAAGTGGACATTTAAATTAATTTTATCATATGATGGCCATTTTGATTTACATATTTCACTTACATATTTAATTTTTTACACTTGATTTAATTGCCATGTGAAATGTTCCAAGATACCCCTGTAATGAAATGTGTCATCTGGAAACTGAAACTCAACTGTGGCTTTTATTCCATTATCTGAAAAGCAACTAACTTCACAACACAAGCTCTCCATAGCCTGAGAGATGAATCCCTCCAGGACACAGCTACTTGCACGGACTTTCTAGTTTAACATCTGCAGCCTGAGGCTTTTCCACACTTTTGTTATCTAATCATTGACTGTAAGACTGTGGACCACTGTTGTTGGGTGGGAGGGGGGATAATTTGTATTGCTGATGACCACCTTCCATAAATTAGAAGAGGCTGAGGAAATTTCAGTCTCATTTTCCCACATCCAATGAGCCTTGTAAACAGAAAAGCCAATGTGCTCTTTTTGTCTAGAGCATATTCTTATTTTCAAAAGTTTACAGATTAAAAGGGAATTGGCATCTTTATGAATTCTGAAAGCTGATTTGAGATTTTAATGATCCCCATCAGCTTTAGGGGCATTCAGTAGAGACACTTACATTGTTCTGTGGTCCTTCCCCAAAGCATCATTCTAGAACCTGAAACTGGACATTTCTTTTTAATTATATGGCTCTGGTGATTTGAACAGTATTTCTCCATGAAGCAGTACATCGTTTCCTTAATTTTAAACTAATGGAAGTACAACCTCATCCACTCTCAGAGGCCTTGCCATTTTTCATACTGATGTTCATTCAGCCATCCTCTGCAACACTCTTTGTTTGTTTTGCCTTATACACAACACTGTCGTGAAAGAATACAGCTCCTGTGCATCCCAGGCATCCCATTTACAGTTTTAGTGTTGAAAATATAAACCTCATTAACAGGCAATAGCTAATTTGACTCACTTAGATAGTTCCATAGTTACTAAGAGTATATTATGTGTTGCACATTACAAATTATTTTGTGAGTTTTAGGGTCTAGTGTACCCTAAGTTAAGAATTTTTTCAAATACTGAAATGTTTTTAAAATATAAATTAACAAACGTGTCTAGAAATTTTATGCTAAGAAGAACAGGAAACACAAACAACTCTGACATCTTACTAAATTTTGTTTTATAGAAATGTCTAAACTTGGAACATTTTCAAATAAAAGCATATGATGGCATAAATATTTAGGAAGTGCAATGAAAAAAACTAATAGCTGCAAAACATCTACTGAAGAACTGCCAAAATAAGCAAAATGGAATGCCAAATGCCTTCATCTACCCTATGCCCTTGATAGTGAGGCAGGGTCTGGAAGGTGCTATGATCCTGCCTGAGAACCTATCACATGGCTGTTCTGACCACATGTTCACCAGCAGAGTTGTGGAGGAGTAGGAGGCATAAGATCAGTTTATGCCAACTATGCAAAGGGGCCATCTGTGTTCTGATGAATCAGCTAATCTGCATATCAGTCACGTCATGCTCTCCAAGCTCACAAAGGAAGTATTTAGCGCACTTAAATAGTGATTTAAGAAATGAATCTCTAGAGACGCTCCAGTTACATTTTCTACTAAGAATTCTCTTGCAGGATAATCCGACCTACTGTGTTTGTGTCAATAACACATTCATAGTCAACCTCACAGTTTGCCTTTGAGATAGACAAGAGTTTTCCTTCATGTATTCGGGCTGGCTTACTATTTTATCAAAAGGCCAAGAGCATACTCCTCAGAGTCAAAGTTACCAAAAGGTCATTTATTACTGTCTGGAGTATTCATTGACTGCCTAGAAAAATATGTAATAATGTGGAACATAGTTTAAAAGAAGTAGATGTAATTTTTTTTCCTGATTGACATATTATGTAAATAAAGCCACCATAATGAACAGATATAATATACAAATATACACTGTAATGTGCATATTTTGTAATAAATTAAAACACAAAATTCAAAACATAGATAAAAATGTACTATTTGTTGCTTTAGGAATATGGACTGAATGAATCTGAACATAAATATATAAATTCAAATGAATTATTAGATAAATTAGTTAAGTTTAAAAATATGATTTGAATGCTTTCATTAGACTTCTATTTATCTATGTGTACATGTCACAGCTATATATTGAAGGTATCAATAAATTTTAGTCCCTTCCCTTCGTCCTCTTTCTTTTGTATGTGTCAGATGTCAGATAAGTTTTAAGGACAGCAATGATAAATCTTTGTTACACATTGAATATTTTTCATGTTTGTTATTAAAAGGTAGTGATTTTAAAGTCTTACAAAGAATATAGCTCTGAGATATGATCATCCATTTCTAATGCTCCAAGGTACCTGGCTTTATAGGAAAGTAGAGGATAAACTTTGAAAAAAAATGTATCATAAAATCAAAGTAATATTGTCATAAACAAACCAAGCTACCCTGAACCAATTTCTAGATTAATTCAGAAAAGTATAATTATTAATAACTCCATTTTAAATTACCCCCTCCACCCTGCCCCCCAACACACATGCCCCTATCCCCGAGTCAATCTTGATGACATTTCTCTCCTGGTATATTCATCATGTGGCATCCATCATGGGATGAATCTCACCTCATCCTAATTATACAATATAAACACTTCTGTGTTACAAGTTGATTTTTCACATTTGTCTATAAGCCTTGCATTCATTGGTGCAATTATTCATTCATTGTCCAATTATTAAGACATATGAAACAGAGAGGAAAACTGCTAGTATTTAATCTTGCAATAAAATCCCTGTGCATTCCTAAAGTGTGTGTGCTCTCTAGAGAAAATCTTATACCCATAAAATTATGACGAATCATTTTAAAATTTTCACACTCTAATTAAAGCTCAAATTCTCTAGCTAAATGAAGAAGAACATTCCTTCTTCATTCTTTCTAAATCTAGTTACTCAGGTGACCCAGTGTCATTTATCAACCAGTACTCATAGCATCATTATTTTTTGTTGTTGTTACTCAATAATTTTGGTATTCTTTTGCCAGCAAATATAGTGTCAAACACTCATACTACTTGTTTAGAAAAGATGAATATTTTTCTCCCTGTGGACAAAAAGTTAACTTTAATGCTTGTATTCAGTGTTAAGGCTATTAGTACATTGGATAACACATGTTCACCAGGCTTCCCTGGTGGCTCAGACTGTAAAGAATCTGCCTGCAGTGCAGGAGACCAGGCTCGATTCTTGGGTTGGGAGGATCCCCTGGAGAAAGGAACTGCAATCCACTCCAATTTATGTATACTGGCAATATAAAAGATAGACCAGAAGGAATAAGGGAGAGGTCTCAGACATCAGGTAGCAGATAGCCCACTGTATTCATCTATGACAGAGTTGGAGCTTTCCGTGACAGGGTTGATGGGTTTCTGAATAGGACTGTGACAGCTGAGGTGGAGCAGAGGGAATGCCCTTGAGAAAGATTAGGAGATAGAAATTCCAGAATATAGCTGCTATTAAGTGTGGTGGCTACAAGACAGAAAAATTTCCAATAATAAATAGGTTGATGGGTTGAATGTTCTCTGTCAATAAGCCCAACCCAGAGCTATGGGGACTTCCCTGGTGACTCAGCAGTAAAGGATCTGCCTGCAATGCAGGAGACCAGGTACGATCCCTGGGTTGGGAGGATCCCATGGAAAAGGGAACGGCCATCGACTCTAGTATTCTTGCCTGGAGAATGCCGTGAACAGAGGAGTCTGGCAGGCTACAGTTCATGGGATCATAAAGAGTCGAACATGACTGAATGACTAATGCTACTACTAGTAGATTAGATATGCTTTGTTATTAGAACTAGTTTTTGCCACTACCTCATCAGCCCATTATGAAAGATGAATTAAATACATCTGCTTTAGTATTTATGAAACAAGAAGCTAAACTTGGAGTTATTTAGGCTTCCCTGGTGGCTCCTGCAATATGGGAGACCCAGGTTCAGTCCTGCATGAGGAAGATCCCCTGGAGAAGGGAATGGCAACCTGCTCCAGTATTCTTGCCTGGAGAATTCTGTGGACAGAGGAGCCTGGTGGGCTACAGTCATTGAAGTCGCAAAGAATTGGACATGACTGAGCAGCTACACTTTAAACTGTTATATCATTCTTTTTTTTCCCTTTCAGTTCCAAAAGAAATTATATTACACCTAATGGACAAAATCTGTTTCGTTGAATTTCATTGTAAGCTCACTCCACATATTAGATATACCTACTTACCTCACTCCACACATTAAATATACATTCTGTAGTGACTGTGACACTTTTTTTCAAATAGATTCTTGTTTATATGTGTTGGACATGGGCTCATTTTAAGACATGAATTTATAATTTTTACATTTTATTTTTTATTGAAACATAGTAAAATATTGTGTTATTTTCAGGTACACTGTATATACCTGTATATATCTGATATTTGCATACATTATGAAACAATCACCATGATAAGTATAGTAAGCATCGGCCCCCATACCAAGTTATTAGAGTATTATTGACCATATAACTTATGCTGTCTTTTTACCATTCTAATATTTCTGTTTCCAGCTAAAGAATTTTATGAAGAGCTACGACGGAGTAGCTGCTGCCTCTTTCTCAAGAGCTGTGGAAACTGTTGAAGCCAATGTACGCTGGAAAATGCTTTATCAGGATGAGCTTTTCCAGTGGCTAGGAAAAGCTCTGAGACATTAATATGTGTCTCTTATAAACAGTTCAACTCAGAATTTTGTGAGAAGACCTGCTGTGGAATGAGGAATATGGCCAGATTTTCAGTGTTAACATGTGGGAGGAAATTTTTTTTTAATTTTAGGATTTTTTTTGGTTTTATTCATTCTGTTTTGTTTCTCTACTGGGTGTTCTTCTCTTAAGAAACTCTTGCAAGTGAATCTAGCCATGACTGCTTCTGCTGTACATTCCTCGCTGTACAGGACCAAATATGATAGCGGTGCATGTTGACGTTGCAGTCAGTATGGAAAAACATATTCAGAAAATGTTGTGCATGGTTGTATGGTCCTGCCTGTGTTCCAGCATGCTTATTTAAAATGTCCAGTGTTGTATGTGAATATATGTTACATCCAGATGGGCATTATACAAAAGCACAAAGATTATCTATGACAATCAGTGTTGCAACAAAAGAAAAACTAAAACAGGGAGTTATAGTCCTGGGCAATGTGAGAGGTGAAATCACCCTTTGATTGGTGTCATATATTTCAGCACTTGGATTGTCTTGCAAAGATTATTGTGTTACTAACTAATTTTCTTTGAGTTAAAGCTGTGTATGTGTTTTTAAAAAGGCATATAGATTCTGTGTGCATATGTATATGTGCATAGGGAAGCCCAAATGTATATAGTATGCTGTACTCTGCACTTGTGCAAAAACTTCACCTCAAAGAAAGTTTATCTCTTTTTAAAACGTATGCAAACTTTGAAAATGCTTCAAAGAATTTATCTCAGTACTATCCTTTCTGACAATTTCCTGATAAATTTCTCACCTGTTATAGATTTTTTTCATCTATTTCCTGAATAGTCTATTCTACTACATAAAAATGAACTAAAACAAAATTTTATGTACAGACACTCTTCTAATTTTCCTAAGTAGCAGCCTCACCTTGTAAATATAGATTCTGTCATCATCTTAGTCAAACTTCCCATTGCATAAACAGTTGAGCACACTTAATGATGATCAGTGCTGAGAAAGTGTTTCTTTGTCATCGTGTTTGTTTTTCCACTTTTTTCATGTTGGGTGGGTCCAGAGAGTTAAAAACTCTCTCCATGTGTTGACCTTTGGGTCTGTGTGAATCTAATCCCCCATGAAGCAACCCTACTTCAGGTGGATTTTAATGATCTTTGATGCCAGAAGTTCCATCCATTATGATGAAAAGTTTCTTTTCTTGAGCAAAGCGCATCCTCTGGCATTGCCAACTCTGTTCTAACTGAGAATTTTGAATACTTTTCCTGATTGTGTATTATGTAACACAAGTGTTTTTAAATGGTACTCTCACCCAGTAGGCCAGCTCTCCAAGCACTGCTTAGATACTCAAAAGAACATATTTTAAGTTTGCCATTATGAAATGCCAGTGCAACTAATCGCACATAAGCCAAATGTTTGTGGACCACTTTATGTTTTCCTGAGGTTTTTCCACTTCTCCAAATTTTACAAATCATTGAAAGAATATTTTCTAGCTCCAATAGTCACTGAACACTGGGGGGAGGAAAGTAGGCATTTTAGAAACCAGAGCCATAGATTTATTATAAGTTTGCATAAAGAGGAGCAATTTCCTAATCCATAGAACAAGTATCATCTAAACTTGAATTTTATCTTTTTAGCAATTAATTGCTATTACTCATATCTATTTTTTCAGCACTTCAATTAATATATGAATTTTAAATACTCTATCTGTTGTTACTAAGACATACTAATGCTTAATATAAAGTCTAAAAGTCATCCCATCTATCTGAAGTGATGAAATTTAACTAGTACATATCACACGTATGTGAAATCTTTAAGGGGTAAGTTCTGAAACATAACAATTATAAAAATCACTGTCATGCAGGTCCAAAATATGTACTATATCACCACGGGATTCATTTTGATAGAAAAGTTAAAAATTAGAGGTGGCTGTCTTGTTTTGTGTCGTGAATTACTGAAAATTCTTGGTAATTGTGACATTCTTTTGAGTGAAAGCACCATTTCCAGCTTTGAGTTACAAGGGATTTTATAGTTCTGTTTTCCTCTGCACTGTTAATAATTTTAATCCTCTTCAGTATTTTAGTGGCCTTGAACAACTGGTTTAGCTACAATGTCAAATCCTAAGTGTATAATTATGTGCAATGTTCAATACCTCATACTTGTTCAACAGTATAGTGATATCAATGGCATTGAGATGGAATTTTTGTTCTACATATTTTTCAATAATTTATCCTTTCCAGTGTTGAAGATTATATCAAGCTTTAACCTTTTTTAGTTGTTTAAATGAGTAATATTTTCAAAATAATAAAATGACCAATGATATCTCTTGGAATATTCTGTAAAATGTAGTCATAAAATTCTATTTTCTACATAGAGTTTTTATCTTTTTTCTCTCCGTTGTCTGTCTTGCAAATCACACACACACACACACACACACACACACACACACACACACATGTGCATGAAATAGCAAATTGTTAAAAGAGTTCAACATCTAGGCTTAAAACTTTACTGTGCCAATATATGTATGACAGTAAAACTTGGTTGAAATTAGAAAGGACTAAAAGTCTACCATCCTAAGTATTAAATATCTCTAGGTAACCTGTAAATAAAAAGTTTTCCCCATTTTTACATCTTTTCCCTTAAAATGTTCTTACAATTGTTGTATTTTTTTTTTACATATACAAGCACAAGCTCTAAGCCTATTATCTGCAATGTTAAGTTGATTCTTCAGTTTCAATAACATGTATTTTACTGGAATTTAAACTCACTTTGGTTTACATTATTTTTAGGATAATTATATCATATGACTGAGATTTCTGTGATAGTGCAATTTACAAATATAACAGTAAAACTTACAAGGTTATTAAGATTATACCATATGTTATAACTGGGTGCTTCCCAGGTGGCACTAGTAAAGAATCTGCCTGCCAGTGCAGGAGGCACAAGAGACACAGGTTTGATCCCTGGGTTGGGAAGATCCCCTGGAGGCAGAAATGGCAACCCACTCCAATATTCTTACCTGGAAAATCCCGTGGATGGAGGAGCTTGGTGGGCTACAGTCCACGGGTCGCAAAGAGTTGGACACAACTGAGCAAGCATGCACACATAATAAATTGCACTTCATTTTCAATATACTGGTTCATTTGACTCTTTTCAAAAACATAATAAATTATATTAACCATAATAGTTTGATCAAAACACAGGCTCAGAGTAGCAACGTGAACTGCTTAAAAATTACATAATTGTCATTTGCACAAGTTACAATCACTTTAGATTTTCAAGAAATTCTTCCTACAACTAAAATATAAAGACATGTTTGAAACATCTGTCAGTTGCATTAATTGGAGGTTTTCCAAATATCAGAAGCCATATCAAAATATGAGATTACATATGTCTACACTTATTTTTTTTTCTAATTTTATTTTATTTTTAAACTTTACATAATTGTATTAGTTTTGCCAAATATCAAAATGAATCCGCCACAGGTATACATGTGTTCCCCATCCCGAACCCTCCTCCCTCCTCCCTCCCCATACCATCCCTCTGGGCCGTCCCAGTGCACCAGCCCCAAGCATATGTCTACAGTTATTATTGGGGGCTCCTCTGGTGGCTCAGATGGTAAAAAATCTAACTGCAATTTTGAAGATTTGGGCTTGAGTCTGGGTCTCGAAGATCCCTTGAGGAAGGGAATGGCTACCCACTCCAGTATTCTTGCTTGGAGAATTCCATGGACAGAGGAGCCTATTGGGCTGTTGAGTCCATGGGTTCACAAAAAGTTGAACAGGACTAAACAACTAACAATCTTTCTTTTCACAATAATTATATTATTTTTAAAAGTCTGTGTTTCTAGTTTGTATAATGTCAAACAACTGAAAGAAGTGTTAATCAGCTTTCACTTTTAGTCAGTGTAAATAGCCAAATCGTGGGAAAAATATGGCTCGTTGATAATACTTTTCAAAATATTTTGGTGAACATTTTTTAAAAATGACATTAAAATACTGACAATTTATTTTCCACAAAGATTTCTCTGATAAACTTTGCAGCAACAGATGGTCAGACCACAGGTAAAATGATGTCCATTTAAATCTGTGAAAGTAATCTTTAGTAAAATGTTTATAAATCTATGCAGACCTAAGCAGTACAACAACAATTTTCATGCAAATATAGTACCAAATTAAATACAGTTAAGAATTCCGAACAAAGTTTATGATAATATATTTAATTCAAATCTATTGGAAATTTTTCCTTTTAATATATATTTTTGAAGGATAATTGCTTTACAGAATTTTGTTGTTTTCTGTCAAACCTCAACATGAATCAGCCATAGGTATACATATTCCCCTCCCTCTTGAACCTCCCTCCCATCTTCCCCTCCATCCCACCCCTCTAGGTTGATACAGAGCCCCTGTTTGAGTTTCCTGAGCCATACAGCAAATTCCCGTTGGCTATCCATTTTATATTTGGTAACGTGAGTTTCCACGTTACTCTTTCCATATATCTCACCCTCTTCTCCCCTCTCCCCATGTTCACAAGTCTATTCTCTATGTCTGTTTCTCCATTGCTAACCTGTAAATAAATTCCTCAGTACCATTTTTCTAAATTCTGTATATGTGCATTAGAACACAATATTTATCTTTCTCTGGATGGACATCTAGGTTGCTTCCATGTTCTAGCTATTGTAAATAGTGCTACAGTGAACAATGGATACATGTGTCTTTTTCACTTTTTGTTTCCTCAGGGTATATGCCTAGGTGTGGGATTGCTGGGTCATATGGTGGTTTTATTCCTAGTTCTTTAAGGAATCTCCCTACCATCTTCCATACTGGCTGTATCAATTTATATTCCCACCAACTGCAAGAGCATTCCCTTTTGTCCACACCCTTTCCAACATTTATTGTTTGTAAACTTTTTGATGATGGCCATTCTGACCAGTGTGAGGTGAAATCTCATTGTAGTTTTTATTTGCATTTCTCTAATAATGAGTGATGTTGAGCATCTTTGTGTTTGTGTTTGTTAGCCATCTGTATGTCTTCTTTGGAGAAATGTCTGTTTAGGTCTTTTTCCCACTTTCTGATTGGGTTGTTTGTTTTTCTGGTATTGAGTTGTATGAACTGCTTGTATATTTTGGAAATTAATCCTTTGTCAGTTGTTTCATTTGCTATTATTTTCTCGCATTCTGAGGGTTGTCTTTTAACCTTGCTTATAGTTTCCTTTGCTGTGCAAAAGGTCCCACTTGTTTACTTTTGCTTTTATTTCCATTACTCTAAGAAATGGGTCATAGAGGATCTTGCTTTGATTTATGTCATTGAGTGTTCTGCTTATGTGTTCGTCTAAGAGCTTTATAGTTTCTGGTCTTACATTTAAGTCTTTAATCCATTTTGAGTTTATCTTTGTGTGTGGTGTTAGGAAGTGTTCTAATTTCATTCTTTTACATGTAACTGCAGTTTTCCCAGCATTTATTGAAGAGGCTGTCTTTGCCCCATTTTATATTCTTGTTTCCTTTGTAAAAAATAAGTTACCCAGAGGTGCATGGGTTTATTTCTGGCCTTTCTATCTTGTTCCATTGGTTTATATTTCTGTTTTTGTGCCAGTACCATAGTATCTTGATGACTGTAGCTTTGTAGTATAATCTGAAGTCAGAAAGCTTGATTCCTCCAGCTCCATTCTTCTTTCTCAAGACTGCTTTGGCTATTCGGGGTCTTTTGTATTTCCATATGAATTGTGAAATGTTTTGTTCTAGTTCTGTGAAAAATGCCAATGGTAATTTGATAAGGATCACGTTGAATCTGTAGACTGTAATTGGTAGTGTAGTCATCACAATATTTATTCTTCCTACCCAGGAATATGGAATATTTCTCCATCTGTTTATGTCATCGTTGATTTCTTTCATTAGTGTCTTATAATTTTCTGTGTATAGTTCTTTTGTCTCCTTAGGTAAGTTTATTCCTAGATATTTCTTTTTGTTGCAATGGTGAATGGGATTGCTTTAATTTCTATTCCTGATTTTTCATTGTTTGTATATAGAAATGTAAATGATTTCTGTATATTGATTTTGTATCCTGCAGCTTTGCTAAATTCACTGATTAGCTCTAGTCATTTTCTGATACTGTCTTTAGGGTTTTCTATGTACAGTATCATGTCAGTGAGAGCTTTACTCCTCACTGAGTGAGGAGTGAGAGCTTTAATTCTTCTTTTCCTATCTGGATTCCTTTTATTTCTTTTTCTTCTCTAATTGCTGTCTAGAACTTCCAGAACTATCTTGAACAATAGTGGGAAAGTGGACACCCTTGTCTTGTTCCTGATCTTAGGGGGAATGCTTTCATTTTTTCACCATTGAGAATAATATTTGCTGTAGGCTTATTATATATGGCCTTTACTATGTTGAGGTAGGTTCCTTCTATGCCCATTTTTTGAAGAGTTTTAATCATAAATGGGTGCTGATTTTTTTCAAAGGATTTTCCTGCATCTACTGAGATGATCATATGGTTTTTAACTTTCAATTTCTTAATATGGTGAATCACATTGATTGATTTGCATATATTGAAGAATCTTTGCATCCCTGGAATAAACCCAACTTGATCATGGTGTATGAACTTTTCGATGTGTTGCTGAATTCTGTTTGCTAAAATTTCGTTGAGTATTTTTGCATCTATGTTCATCAGTGATATTGGCCTGCAGTTTTCTGTTTATGTGTTGTCTTTGTCTGGGTTTGGTATCAAGGGGATGCTGGCTTCGTAGAATGCATTTGGAAGTGTTCCTTCCTCTACACATTTTTCAAAGAGTTTTAAAAGGATAGGCATTAGCTCTTCTCTAACTGTTTGATAGAATTCTCCTGTGAACCCATCTGGTCCTATGCTTTTATTTTTGGGGAGACTTTTGACCATGGCTTCAATTTCAGTGCTTGTAATTGGGTTGTTCATAATTTCTTTTTCTTTCTGGTTCAGTCTTTGAGGATTGAACTTTTCTAAGAATCTGTCCATTTCTTTCAGGTTATCAATTTTATTTCTGTATAGATGTTCGTAATAGTCTTATAATCCTTTGTATTTCTGAATTGTCTGTTGTAATCTCTCCTTTTTCATTTCTAATTTTGTTGATTTGATTCTTCTCTCTTTTTTTCTTGATGAGTCTGACTAGAGGTTTGTCAATTTTATTTATCTTCTCAAATAACCAGCTTTTAGTTTTGTTAATCTTTACTATTATTTCTTTCATTTATTTTTCATTTATTTCTGCTCGGATGCATTCTTTCCTTCTACCAATTTTTTTTTTTTCTTTTTCCAGTTGTTTTAGGTGTAAAATTAGGTTTTCTGTTCAATGTTTTGTTTCTTGAGTTGGATAGCATTGCTATAAACTTCCCTCTTAGAACTGTTTTTGCTACATCCCATAGGTTTTGCATTGTTGTGTTTTCATTGCCATTTGTTTCTAGAAATTGTTTGATTTCCCTTTTGATTTTTTCAGTAACCTGTTGGTTATTTAGAAGTGTGTTGTTTAATCTCCATGTGTTTACATTTCTTAAAGTTTTTTTTCTTGTAACTGATATCTAGTCTCATATAGTTGTGGTCACAGAAGATGCTTGATATGATTTCAATTTTCTTAAATTTACTGAGGTTTGATTTGTGACCCAATATGTAGTCTATCCTGGAGAATGTTCCATGTGCACTTGAGAAGAAGGTTTAGTATTCTGCATTTGGATGAATGTCTTGAAGATATCAATGAGATCCATCTCATCAATATATCATTTAAGACGTGTTTCTTATTAATTTTCTGTTCTGATGATATGTCAATTGGTGTGAGAGGGGTGTTAAAGTCTCCTACTATTATTGTGTTACTGTCAATTTCTCCTTTTATATCTGTTAGTGTTTGTCTTATGTATTGAGGTGCTCCTAATGTTGGGTGCATTGATATTTGCAATTGTTATGTCTTTCTCTTGGATTGATCCCTTGATCATTATGTAGTGTCCTTCCTTATCTTTTGTAATATTCTTTATTTTAAGGTCTACTTTGTCTAATATGAGGATTGCTACTCCTGCAATTTGTGTAAGCTTCATATAGGGTTTGGCAGTCCACTCCAGTACTCTTGCCTGGAAAATTCCATGGATGGAGGAGCCTGGGTAGGCTATAGTCCATGGGGTCATGAAAAGTCAGACACGACTGAGTGACTTCACTCATATAGGGTAGGTGAGATTTGTGCTGAGTTTTTGTTTGTTTGTTTGTTTTTCCTCTGATGGGCAAGGCTGAATGAGGTGATGATCCTGTCTGCTGGTGACTGTGTTTTTGTTTTTGTTTTGTTTGTTGTTTAGATGAGGGGTCTTTCACAGGAGCTACAGGTGGTTGGGTCTTGTATTCAAGTGGTTTCCTTTGTGTGAGTTCCCACTGTTTTCATTATTCGATATTTGGTGACTGCAGCCATGAAATTAAAAAACACTCCTTGGAAGGAAAGTTATGACCAACCTAGATAACATATTGAAAAGCAGAGACATTACTTTACCAGCAAAGGTCCGTCTAGTTAAGGCTATGGTTTTTCCAGTGGTCATGTATGGATGTGAGAGTTGGACTGTGAAGAAAGCTGAGCGCCGAAGAATTGATGCTTTTGAACTGTGGTGTTGGAGAAGACTCTTGAGAGTTCCTTGGACTGCAAGGAGATCCAATCAGTCCATTCTAAAGGAGATCAGCCCTGGGTGTTCTTTGGAAGGAATGATGCTAAAGCTGAAACTCCAGTACTTTGGCCACCTCATGAAAGAGTTGAATCATTGGAAAAGACTTTGATGCTGGGAGGGATTGGGGGCAGGAGGAAAAAGGGACAACAGAGGATGAGATGGCAGGATGGTATCACTGACTCAGTGGACGTGAGTTTGAGTGAACTCCGGGAGTTGATGATGGACAGGGAGACCTGGTGTGCTGCAATTCATGGGGTCACAAAGAGTTGGACATGACTGAGTGACTGAACTGAACTGAACTGAGTGTTAGTTCTCTGGTAGTCTAGGGTCTTGGAGTCAGTGCTCCCACTCCAAAGGCTCAGGGCTTGATCTCTGGTCGGGAACGAAGATTCCACAAGTGGCTTGTTATGGCCTTAAGTGAGATTAAAACATATATCCAAAAATGAGAAATGAAAGATGAACCCCAGATAAATGGCAGTTAAAAATCAGGCCAATAATAATTAAAATAATGGAATATACGCATATACATATACAACCATGAACAAGGTTTACACAGTCCAACAAAAATAAAGTACAGCAGATTGACCTGGCAAACAAAGGAAATCAAAAATTATATTTACCAGTTAAGAACAAAACTAACTAAAGCACAAACTGGAAAACAAAACTAAAGCAAGGTGCCAAGTGGGGAATAAAGCAATGAAAGCAAAACTAACAAATATGTTGAGAGGAAAGGAAAGAAAGAATAGATACGTAAATCTATTGGAATTTTAAGGAGTTTTTTTTTTGGTAAGTAGTTAGAAAACTAAAATGGCTTCAGTTCAGTTCAGTTCAGTCGGTCAGTCGTGTCCGACTCTTTGCGACCCCATGAATCGCAGCACGCCAGGCCTCCCTGTCCATCACCAACTCCTGGAGTTCACGCAGACTCACGTCCATTGAGTCAGTGATGCCATCCAGCCATCTCATCCTCTGTTGTCCCCTTCTCCTCCTGCCCCCAATCCCTCCCAGCATCAGAGTCTTTTCCATGAGTAAACTCTTCGCATGAGGTGGCCAAAGTACTGGAGTTTCAGCTTTAGCATCATTCCTTCCAAAGAACACCCAGGGCTGATCTCCTTTAGAATGGACTGATTGGATCTCCTTGCAGTCCAAGGAACTCTCAAGAGTCTTCTCCAACACCACAGTTCAAAAGCATCAATTCTTTGGCGCTCAGCTTTCTTCACAGTCCAACTCTCACATCCACACATGACCACAGGAAAAACCATAGCCTTGACTAGACGAACCTTTGTTGGCAAAGTAATGTCTCTGCTTTTGACTATGCTATCTAGGTTGGTCATAACTTTCTGAAATGGCTTATTCTCCTCAATACTCCAGTGAAGTTAAACATACATACTTTTTCAAAGAAAAAGCTCATGTAATGGGAAATTAAGATTCCTATAGCTGTTTTTTTTTTTTTTTCCCTCTTTCAGAGACCATAGCTGAATTGTTTTCATTGACACTACTAATTATACAGTGATAGGATTTAACAGATATTTATTGAGTGCCTTTTATTTCACAAAGCACTTTGTGAGCAGAAGGGAAGGGATGAACAAGACCTAAAAGAATTTACATCACATTAAATGAAACAAACAGTGAAATAATAAATCCATAAGGGCACATGAAAGATAATTACATACTACAAAAAAGAAACTAAATAATTTTTAGGTATAGATAATATTAGGCATTATTTATTTATACTTCTTTTTAAAACATTTATGGTATTTCAGGATAATTCTCATTTTGGCTTCATGGCACTTAATTGTGTTTTTGAGAAATGTGTAACATTTAGAAAGCATAATAAAACCATATAGTTTAAACTTTTAAAGTTGGAACATTAGTTAGAATAGAATTTATCTTTAAGAAAAGCTATTTGAGCATTTTAATAATATCAGTAAGTTGCAGAAAAATGTTTAACCTACTTATGTAAAAGTAGCTCAAGTTTTCTACCATAGTTTTAGCACACTGCATGTTCACAATGTGTTAATTTTAAGTTAATCATATGTTTTTAAAAACTGGTTCAACAATTATTATACTAAACAATAATGTATTTGTTCAATTAGTATATGTGAACTTTTGAGTATGAAAATGTTCCTGCAAATATACTGGAATTCTAAAATTTAATTACATAAGAATAACTTTCAGTTCAATTGCTTTGAATGAATAAGGCTGTTGTTTTATTAAAATATTTTAACATGCATTGTTTATATTCCAAAAAAAATCTAACAAAAGTATAGTTTAGTAGCTTTTATTTTTCAGTTTTATTTTATGAAATTTTACTTAGAAAAGTTCTGTCTTAAATATTAAAAATAAGCAGTTGGTGAAAATATATGTTCTATTTTACATGTACTGTATATGCATTTTATTTTTAAGATAGGTATTTCACAAATAGCCCTACCAGAAGGCAGTATTAATTTTACCCAGATTTTGAAAACATAACACTTTAAGGGGTTTTACTTTGAATATTTAGCACATTAAGGGTGGTACACCGGAGATGTTTACCTTTTGTACATACCCAGTTCATGTACCAATCCACTAAGAAAAAAGAAAAAAGAATGACCAGTTGTTCATTTTAACTAGAATTAATTTTTTGTTCTGTATAAGTGTTAAATGAGTTAGGATATCAGGAAAGTATGAAAATTTGAGTGTTTTCCTAAGTGCTGGGCATTGTGTAGATTTCATGTCATTTAACAACCCTGTGAAATGCCATTGGTTCTAGTCAACAGTGAGGAGACAGAGGCTAAGAGTTGTGATGGGTTTGTGTAACTGGTGGTAGGTTTTTGGTGAGAATTAGAAAACCTTCAAACCCAAGCCTTACATGGCTTAAATCAGTCATTAATCTGCCTCCTACAAACCTGGAAACATAATGATTATCCATACAGACCACTCTATGTAGAAGATTTGAGTAGATACATAGCTTACTTTTTCATTGTCATTAGCTAATTTGAGAAAAATGTTAATTAGTGCATTTTGGTTTACCACTCATTTCTTTCTTTCTTTTTTTTTATTTTGAAATTGAAGCATCATTGCTCTACAATGTTGTGTTGGTTTCTGCTGTGCAATGAAGTGAATCAGTTATATGTATACGTGTATCCCTTCCCTCTGGGGCCACCCCCCATCCCACCCATCTAGATCATCACAGACCGCCTAGCTGAGTCCCTGTGCTACAGACGATTCCCACTGGCTATTTTATACATACCAGTGGTAAAGAACCCAGGTGCCAATATGACATAAAGAGAGGAGGGTTTGATCCCTGGGTCAAGAAGATCCCCTGGCGGAGGACATGGAGACTGAACAGAGGAGCCTGGTGGGCTACAGTCCATAGAGTTACAGAGTCGGGCACAACTGTGGTGACTTAGCATGCACACAGTGTGTGTATGTGGATTTCCCTGGGGGTTCAGATGGTAAAGAATCTGCCTGCAATGCAGGAGACCCAGCTTTGATCCCTGGGTTGGGAAGATCCCCTGGAGTAGGGAATGGCAATGCACTCCAGTATTCTCCAGCCTGGAGAATCCCACGGACAGAGGTGCCTGGTGGGCTACAGTCCACGGGGTCACACACAGTAGGACACGACTGAGCGACGAACAGTGCTGACATGAGTGTATGTATGCCCATCCTCCCAGTTTGCCCCACCCTCCCCGACCCTCGTGTCCACATGTCCTGATGGCAGGAATAGAGACTTCACTGGCTACTTCATATGGCCCATAAGACTTTTTTTCTTCAAAGTTTTTTGAATTGGTGTGCTGGGTAGTGGGTTTTGAGCTATTACAAGTAATTAAGAGATAGTTCAGCCAACAAACCATGAAAAATAAGGGAAGAGAGAGGATGGATTGCAAAGCTCTTCACCAGTGGGCCAAAAATAAGGTTAAATCTCTATCCTGCATCTGGAGGAGACCTATTAGTTTATCCAGGACTTTCCTTTCACTTAGTGATAAGGTTAGAGAAATATTTCTCTCTGCTTAGAACCATATAGATGCACGAAAGTGCCTTAATTTATTTGAAGTTACATTTTCCATTGGCCTGCTGTGTGCAGATAGAGTTTAAGATGACTGCACTGACATAACTCTGCACAGGCCAACTTGGTCCTAATCGCACATATTTTTATGATGTCATGTAAGGAAGTGAAAGAGTGAAATGTTTTATAGTAAATATTACAGTGGAGTTAAGAACATCTGCCTTGAATGTGCTGGCATTTACTTTCTGAGTTTGTCATTCAGTCACTCTCCTTTTAACCCCTACAAAGGTCACAATATAACTTTTACTCTTGTTCACTATTCTGTTCCCACCTTCACATAACCTATGACCTACTGGGTGAAAACATTCATTATTAAATTTTTTTTGCTATTCAGTTTCATTTTTAAAAGGTTTATTGTCTGTCAGTTAAGTACAAAACATTTTTCAAGTAAATGTTGTATTTCTATCCTTCAAAATATTGTACAATAGTAACCTGACATTATTTTTTAAATGCTACCTATGCATTGCCACATATGATTATACTTGCCTTTTTTTTTTTTTTTTGCTGTTTTAGTCCCTTTCCATTTTAATAACTTTTTTTTAAACAGACCAAAACTATAAAACTAAAACACAGTAGAACTATGAAGCTTATGCACTGTCCAGTTACTTGAAATAAGAAGAGAAATTCTGCCTTTGAGCTTTCATAATTGGCTTTTAGACATTACTGAATTCATCAGATAATCTTTTAAAAATATTATGTGGACTACTTCTAATGAACTTGAATTTATTCAGCAAAAAGTTTATTTTTGTAGAGCCATTCCCCAAATGAACAGACATTTAAAATATGCTGAATGGAAGCACTTTTCATTTCTAATATTTTATGATTTAGGAATAAAAAAGTCACTGTTCTTTTAGTAAGTATGAGTTACTAAAGCATTTACCAAATAACTTGTTGTTAGTTTAGCAGATTAATGTTTTCTATGGTATGCCTTTAAAATTATTCAGTAAAAATTGAATCAGTATGTGTTCAACATGAAATTTTTATTCCACTATAACCAAGCACTAACAAAATGGATTTTTCTAAATGAGAAAATGTATCTTCTGTATTTTAAGCAGAACAAATTTGAATTTTTTCTCTGATAATAAAATTTTGAACAGTGATGTGTAATTCATCACTGTCTTAATTTTCTGACATGTACAGAGAAGGCCACAATAAATAATATCTTCTCCCTTTTAAAAGTTATGCTTCTGTTCTTACTTGAGAACCAATGTTTAAAATTCTGAATAGACACACTGTAGAGGTCCATGAAAAAAGAAAAAAATCACTTTCTTTCTTGACACATTTTTAAAACTGTACACATGCTGAAGCTGGAATAAAGAAGTATGTATTTGTGCTATACTGTAAAAAGGAAAAAAAATTTAGTCTCCTTTCTAATTATATGCCTTTAGAATAAATGAAATGATCTGCACTTTGGTAAAAGCGGTTTCAGCAGAAATGCTTTTCCAGATTGCTTTTTAATAGGTTTCCATGTTCTACAGACTGTCAGGATCCCTTGAATTTCAAGAACAGTTTTCAATAACAGGAACTATAAAATATATATCATCACACTGCATAAATAGTACTCAAAGTATAGTTTTCAATGTCTCTTGATTTTCTAAGGATTGCTCAGAGAACCTTAAGACTTGATGCTGCATAGCTGTCCATTTAAGCCTTACCCATGATACTTTATTCAGCTATATGAAATTCTCCTCTGCTGTTGAGTATGGGAATAAGAATCAGAAGGCCTTCCAAGCCAGAAACAAGAATACTCTTCTTAGTATTATGGTCAATGTCCACATTAGCTGGAGATATATAGATGCATATATATGTGCGTATCTCATATACAGAGTCTTCCCAGGTGGTTGAGTGATAAAGACTCTGCCTGCCCATGCAGAAGACAGGGGAGACACGGATTTGATTCCTGGGTGGGGAAGATCCCCTGGAGTAGGAAATGGCAATCCAGTCCAGTATTCTTATCTGGAAAATTTCATGGACAGAAGAGCTCAGAGGGCTACTACCCATCAGGTAGCAAAGAGTCAGACGTGACTGAGCGACTGAGCAAGCACTATAGATATCATGTGTATATGCATATCATATGTAGATGCATATGCATATCTATATCTATAATATATCTATAAAATATAAAATATCTATAATCATATAGTCTCTTTATCTCTTTGTCCAAATGACTGTTCTCTAGAAAACAATCACATAGATCAGAAAATGGCTATTGCAAAATATAAATTGGGGTTATAGAGTATGGCTCTATACATTTGAAGAGCCTGTCAAGTGACATTAAGTTATACAGACTTGGTAATAGGAATTCTAAGAATGGTGAGGGAGCTTATGAAGAAAACAATTCTTTCTGGTCCCCAACTCTAGCGATTCTGTCTTATTGGTGTTGGGTGTGATGTGGTTGTTTGCATTTTGAGTGAGGATTGTAGTTGGGTCTGGTAGAGACTGTCCATCTAGACCACACTTTAAGAAACACTGAGTGGGTGGGCAATGGTGGTTCTCTGCCCTGATGTTAGACTCAACTGAAATAGCTTTTAAAACATACTTATGCCCAGGCCACACTTCAGTTAAAGAAGAATCTTTGGTGCAAGGTATTTGCATTAGCAATATTTTTAAAGCCCCCAGATGATTCTAATACACAGTCATAGTCAAGAAGCTCTAGGCAGCAGATACCAAATTGAACTTTTAGTAGCATAAGCAATAATTATAGAATGTTACCAAAAGTACCTATTTTTTAGAAATTTAAGAATTTCTGACAATTGTTTAACATTCTTTGAATATAAAAATATAAAATATGTTCTCAGTGAGTTTAATTGTGAAAAGCAAATAGGAGGCTTAAGCAACTGACCTTACAGCTATACTATGTCACTGATTCAGTGCAGAAAGCTGACTGGTTCCCTGCCATCCACATAAATGCCTCATTTCCCCTGTGTTCCCACACTGACATTTTCCTGTCACCCACTTTGTCTTATGAATATCATCTTGTGACTATATACACATCTACTATTATCAGCCATAACAATTTTTCAACTTTTGTTTTGCTTTGAAATGGTGGAATCTTCCAGCAAATGACTGCACCTTTGCTCTGCTGAATAAAACAATTCTTTTTTTCTGCTGCCCATTTCCCAAGTGCCTGAAATCAGAGCTTGGGCCTAACATGTGGGTTAAAATTGTTACATCAGGAGGATAAATTCATCGTAAGATATCCTTAACAATTGCTATCCTCTGAAATATTCTGTTAGTTTCTGAAATATTATTCTTTTTCCCAGTTCTTTTCCTGGGTCTTTTACTCTAGTCTCCCTACTCTTTCTCTCTCTTTTGTGATCTGCCGGCTGAGCCTCAGCCTTTTTCAGCCATAGACACTATATTTTCAACTGACATTGAAAAGAACAGTGCGAGTTTGGAGCTCTTTATATACTGGTGTGCATAATAGAAAGTGACATGTGTTCTTGAGATTGTCAAACAAGACCCAAAGGGCATCTGGGTGCATCGAAACTGCTTGGGTGTGCTCTGCAGTCGTTGTGCTCACTCATTGATCCTTTAGCTCTTGGCTTCCCTTGGGTTGCTGAAATTCGCTTTCCTTTCCTGAATTATCTAGCTAAGTACAGATTTCAGAATACAAGCAATTCTTTTTTCTTTTTTTTCACTAAAAAGGAAACTAGAAACATTGTCACCTGTCACCTCTGGAACATGGTCACCTCTGGAACATTTTAGCAAGCTGTTAGAGGGTGAATCTTAGCAGGTGATGCTAGTGGTAAAGAATCTTTCTGCCAATGCAGAAGTTGCAAGAGACTTGGGTTTGGTCCCTGGGTTAAGAAGATCCCCTGGTAGATGGCATGGCAACCCATTCCAGTATTCTTGCCTAGAGAATCCCATGAACAGAGGAGCCTGGCGGGCTACAGTCCATGGAGTCACAGAGGCGGTCCTGACTGAAGCAACATAGCACAACACAGAACAGACGGTGAATAATTTCACTGGAGAACTCTTGAGCCGTAAGTGGCCAAAAATATCTTGAATCTCCTTTATTCTGCTTTTGCTAAGTTTTTTCATTCTCTTGTACCCAGTAGCAGTGATCTCCAACCTTCCTGGCAACAGGGACCAATTTCCCGGAAGACAGTTTTTCTTGCACAGAGGGCATGGGGCTGGGAGGTGTTCAGGCAGAATGTGAGTGATGGGGAGTGGCAGACCAAGCTTTGTTTCCTCCCCCACCACTCACCTCCTGCTGTGTGACCCGGTTCCTAACAAGCCACAACAGTATGGTCCACAGCCTGGGGGCTGGGAACCATTGCCTTAAAGGTAGTTATGTCCATATGATTTCATATTGAACCTGTTTTTCAGGCAGAAAGGAAATTTTGTTGTAAGGTAAGACCTTCTAAGTTAGTAGCTTTTTATTAAATAATCAAGATTATAATTTGCACTATTATGAATGTCATTAAGACATTTATGACAATTTCAGGTCTATCCAACAACTGCTGGGTAAGGTAAAAGAAGGAACTGCTTAATGAGCAAAGATCTATGTTGAAGTCCTAAAGGTAAAGCTTAAAACAAATGAATTCAGTGTAGCATTACTAGGTAGACAGACAGCAAAATTTAGCCCCAAAAAGGGATTGGGAAGTCACCTTGCTATTCTTAAGATGGTGATGGACTTCAGAAGGTAGATATGCAAAATACAACAGGTGTCTAAAGGACTACAGTTATTATGAATATATTATACAAACAACTGTAATTCTGGTGCTTGTATCACCTTGCTATTTTCCTAGCAATATATGAATGAAAAAAATTGAGTAAAATAAATGGAATGCTTTATATAATAAACATGAGTACCAAAATAATGTTAATTTTAATCCTGTTCAGACTACATAGGAAGAGTAAGAAGTGACTGGTGTTGAGATATTCAAAGTGTGTGTGTGTGTTTATTTATTTTGGATGAAGGAGAAGAGTGAGGAAGGTTGAGAGCAGATGACATAACTTTTAACCAAGCATATTTCCACATTAAAAGAATGAAATTAGGGTCTCATATTCCATATTCAAGTCAATTTCCAATCATTTTGACTCAATTTTTCAATTTTCTACTTTAGAAACCCTCATCTTGTTGCATAAGAGAAAATACCTGGTGACTGAGGGGAGAGATCTATACTTCAGCATAATTTTATTACTTTTGGTTCAATAGAAAGTGATGTGCATTTCTAGAGCCATCAAATATGATTCAGTAGATATCTTGAGTACATAGACACTCATATCTGGATGTGCTGTTGAGTGCAAAATGAAATACCCAAACCTAATTTTGGCCAAATCAAACGAAAAAATCAAGTTGCCTTTTCTGGCCCTTTTGCAACCCCATGGACTGTAGCCCACCAGGCTCCTCTGTCCATGGGATTCCCCTAGACAAGAATACTGGAGTGGGCTGCCATTTCTTCTCCAGGGGATCTTCCTGACCCAGGAATCAAATCTGTGTCTCCTGCACTGCAGTCAGATTCTTTACAAGGAAGCCCTAACAAAATACAGGAATGCTAATGTTAGAGGTGGTATATAGATATCTGCTTGTTTTGTCACAGATTCATTTTAAAATAAGAGTTCTCATGTGTTAATTTTCTAGTCAATCTCTGTTACTTGGAAAAAAAAAACTTGAATGAAAGTAAATGCTTTGTCTGAATTTTTTGTGCAAATATTTTATTCAGTTTGACTATGGTTACTTACTTACCATAATGTTTATCATCACTTGGGAGGTTTGCTTTTGTTAATACAGACTTTATACAGATCTACCAAATTGTGAGAATAGAGCAAAATCTCTCTTACCATGTTTTAGGGACTGTACTCCTACAGTGTAATGCTCAGTCGTGTCCGACTCTTTGCTACCCTATGGACTGTAGCCCACCATGCTCCTCTGTCCACGGGATTTTTCAGGGAAGAATCTTCCCAACCCAGGGATCAAACCCAAGTCTCCTGCATCTCCTGCATTGGCAGGTGGATTCTTTACAAGTGTGCCACCTGGGAAGCCCACTATACTTCTGCTGCTGCTGCTGCTAAGTCGCTTCTGTGTCCGACTCTGTGCAACCCATAGATGGCAGCCCACCAGGCTCCCCCATCCCTGGGATTCTCCAGGCAAGAACACTGGAGTGGGTTGCCATTTCTTTCTCCAATGCATGAAAGTGAAAAGTGAAAGTGAAGTCGCTCAGTCGTGTCTGACTCTTAGCGACCCCATGGACTGCAGCCTACCAGGCTCCTCTGTCCATGGGATTTTCCAGGCAAGAGTACTGGAGTGGGTTGCCATTGCCTTCTCTGACTATACTTCTAGTAATGCCTAAATATGTAGTTTCCTTATAAAGAGCAACTTGATCCACATAGCTTTTATTTTATTAAAGGTCCGAAGTTTGAATACTGCTAAGCCAAATATCAATTAAATATTGGTTATTTTTCATACTTAAGTCAAGAAATTAATATTTTTGCTCTTGTTAAATGTTATTATGTGAGAATTTAAGTATTCTGATCTTGTTATCTATTATACCTCTCTATGTATGAATAAGGATACAACTTTGTCTTGAATGAGATGACATTGTTAAATCTCAGCTTAAATCATGAGATGAGATTGTTATCAATATGCCAGCAGATCTAATACTTGCCAACATATTCTCATTTAGACATGTAGATCCTATGGTTAGTTAGCATTTATGCGGGACTTGTCTGGGGAGAACTCTGCTTATAGACTGAGCTTCCCTGGTGGCTCAGATGCTAAAGAATCCACCTGCCAATGCAGGAGATGGGAGTTTGATCCCTGTGTTGGGAAGATCCTCTGGAGAAGGGAATGGGTTCCCACTCCAGTATTTTTGCCTGAAGAATCTCATAGACAGAGGAGTCTGGTGGGCTACAGACCTTGGGGTCACAAACAGTAGGACACAACTAAGTGACTAACACTTACTTTTCACACTGTTGCTTATACACGAGGGTTTCCCAGGTGGCACGGTGGTAAAGATGCAAGAGACCCGGGTTCAATCCCTGGATCCGGAAGATCTCCTGGAGTAGGAAATGGCAACCCCCTCCAGTATTCTTGCCTGGACAATTCCATAGCAGAGGAACTTGGTGGTCTACATCCATGGGGTTGCAAAGAGTTGGATGTGGCAGACCATGCACACATGCACTGCTTATAGTCTATGCCCTGTCTATTTCAGGGGTTCACTAAAGTTGTTAAAATAAGGTGGTAACAGAACCCTATGCTTCTTCATTTCTGGTAACTCCACTTTACCTATCTCAGAAACATTAAAATGGTGGTCACCAACATGCCATAGAGCCGATAAATATTTTTACTCTATTATCTTGCTATCACTTTAAGAAGACGAGTAGGGTAGATGTTTTTCTCTTACAAGGTTTTCAAACACATCTGAATAAAACCAATTGGAAATCTTATAATTTGTACTGGACATTGATCTATTATTCACAGCTACATTTTTTGGGGGGTCAATTTGAAAGCTCTCTCTTCTGAATATAGTTCTTATTGGCTATACCATCTATTTCACCCTTCTTTGATATTTTATCTCACAGTGAGATTATACATTCTTCACGGGTAGAGATGATTTATATCATTTTTTGACAGGAGCCTCAAATATAATAAATTCCCAGTCACAACTTCTTGATTGAGAACAACATAAGTGCCAGTACAGAAACCAATGGCTTTCCAGTATAAGCAAAATCAGCACAGAGCAAGAAGTGCTCGGGAGATTTAGAAACATAACTAAACCTAAGAGTGTTGATCATTTTAAAGTATTACAAAACGAAAGCTTTAAAGCTCACTCCATTCCTTTAACTTGTTCAAAAATATCACGTTAGAGGAACACTTGTTACTGGCTTTGACCCACTTGGTAGAGAAAACAGAAGAGAAGAAGAATAAGATGCTATTTCATGACACATCTATTACAGTAATTATTTATAGTACGGAAACTTTGCCAATGATAAATGTGTGCTACTGTGGTGCAATTATGAATGTACCTTGGCTTTTAACAATAAAGCTGCCAAAAGGTTGCAAAATGCATAAGGGAGAAAGAAATTGTAGTTGAAGAGCTGAACTAACCAACAAATGTATTTTTTTTAAAGCATCTGTATTTTTAAAGAGAATTTTGTTCACTGCTAATGTTAAACCGTAATAGCAAAACACACTTTTCACAAAAATAATTTTTTCAACTTCACATACACTTGATTTTGCACGCATGCTACCCCTTCAAATTATCTTCTTATAGAAAATATTTGCATTATTAGTTTATTATATGGAAGTAATTTATTATTACCATAAAAGTGAACCTATCTCAGAAAATGGTGCACTTTATGGCTTTGAAATTTCTTGCAAGATCATGGATTGGACTGGGACAATTTTGTCAAGCTTTTATTCCTTGATATTTTAGTATGAAACGGAGGTGAAGGTAAATTAGACATTCCTCTGACTCACATGCCACTGCTAAGCTTCATAATGCTATAAAATGTTAATGGTTTAAGCTTCAAGCACTATGGAGCTAATGAATGGTGAATTTGTATTGACCTACCATCCAGAAAAGCATCTACTTCTGCTTTATTGACTATGTCAAAACCTTTGATTGTGTGGATCACAATAAACTGTGGAAAATTCTGAAAGAGATGGAATATCAGACCACCTGACCTGCCTCCCGAGAAATCTGTACGCAGGCCAAGAAGCAACAGTTAGAAGTGGACATGGAACAACAGACTGGCTCCAAATAGGAAAAGGAGTACATCAAGGCTGTATATTGTCACCCTGCTTATTTAACTTATATGCAGAGTACATTATGAGAAATACTGGACTGGAGGAAGCACAAGCTGGAATCAAGATTGCCGGTAGAAATATCAATAACCTCAGATATGCAGATGACACTACCCTTATGGCAGAAAGTGAAGAAGAACTAAAGAACCTCTTGATGAAAGTGAAAGAGCAGAGTGAAAAAGCTGGCTTAAAGCTCAACATTCAGAAATCTAAGATCATGGCATCTGATCCCATCACCTCATGGCAAATAGATGGGGAAACAGTGGAAACAGTGTCAGACTTTATTTTTTTGGGCTCCAAAATCACTGTAGATGGTGACTGAAGCCATGAAAATAAAAGACACTTGCTCCTTGGAAGAAAAGTTATGACCAACCTAGACAGCATTTTAAAAAGCAGAGACATTTCTTTGCCAACACAGGTCCATCTAGTCAAAGCTATGGTTTTTCCAGTGGTCATGTATGGATATGAGAGTTGGACTATAAAGAAAGCTGAGCTCTGAAGAATTGATGCTTTTGGACTGTGGTGTTGGAGAAGACTCTTGAGAGTCCCTTGGACTGCAAGGAGATCCAACAAGTCCATTCTAAAGGAGATCAGTCCTGGGTGTCCATTAGAAGGACTGATGCTGAAGCTGAAACTCTGATACTTTGGCCGCCTGATGTGAAGAACTAAGTTATTTGAAAATACCCTGATGCTGGGAAAGATTGAAGTCAGAAGGAGAAGGGGATGACAGAGGATGAGATGGTTGGATGGCATCACTGACTCAATGGACATGAGTTTGAGTGAACTCCCCCAGGAGGGAGGCCTGGCGTGCTGCAGTCCATGGGGTCACAGAGTTGGACACAACTGAGCGACTGAATTGAACTGTGCACTCACACCTATATTAGATACTGTGTGTGCTCAGTCATGTAACCCTATGGACTGTAGCCCTCCAGGAATTTTCTAGGCAAGAATACTGGAATGAGTTGCCATTTCCTCCTCCAGGGGATCTTCCTGATCCAGGTATAGAACTGGACTTTCTTGCATCTCCTGCATTGGCAGAGAGGTTCTTTACCACTACTGCCACCTAGGAAGCCATATTAGATACTTCCGTTCAGTTCAGTCGCTGAGTCATGTCCAACTCTTTGCAACCCCATGGATTGACTGCAGCATGCCAGGCTTTCCTGTTCATCATCAACTCCTGGAGCTTGCTCAAACCCATGTCCATTGAGTCTGTGATGCCATCCAACCATCCATCCTCTGTCATCCCCTTCTTCTCCCACCTTCAATCTTTCCCAGCATCAGGGTCTTTTCCACTGAGTCAGTTCTTTGCATTAGGTGGCCAAAGTACTAGACTGGCATTAAAGAAATGTAAGGCATAAATTTTTGCCAAGAATAAATTTTGATTGATTGGACAAATTGCAATTATGGATAAAACAGAATATCATAAAAGGATATAGGAAACCATAATACACATTTTAGGTTACTTTTGAGTAAAGAGAAATTTGGATATGGACTGAACTCTTTAGGAAACACAGTGGAGTAAATAGAGTTGGAGGAAGATTGCTTAGCATTCTGCACCTTCATTGAGAGAAAAAGTAAGACTTGGGAGGGAAGCAGGACATAGGGAAAAGGTAAATGCAACTTTGAATATCTCTCCTATTCATTCATTTTATCCACCCAAGTTAGAGAAAAGTTCTGACTGGCTTTAAATTAATTCTGCTTGCTCCAATGAAAACAGTTTCTATTCTGAGGACTATTTTTTCAGAAGTAACAATTATTACGGGAAGAATCTGAGATAAAGAATAAATGCTTTCTTAAGATTGTGGATGATATACAAGTACATGTATAATCCCTTAAACTTCCATTTCATGTTTTTTAAAATTATAATTGAAATGATTAAAATTGTGTTTTTCTTCTAGAGTGCTCAATGATAAAGCCTCTGGGATTATGCTTTGGATGTTACATGAAAGCTCTTTAAGAAATAAATTGAAATGAATGCTTTAATTGAATTTCTTCCATAGATCAGCACCGAATGTTTTGGGGTCTGACTATATAAGAATGGTCTTAATTCTGTGAATCTGTTTAGAGCTTCCTATGTTTGTCTTGTCTTTAGTCAACTTCTCTATGCTTTGTGTACACTTCAAACTTCCTACAGACCAACTTTGAATTATGTGCAGTAATTCCCCTTGGTGTGTTGAAAAAGTCCTTTTCCATCATCAAGATTTTTCACAATTTGCCTTTGGCATATAATTTATTCCTTGATTCTCATTCTTTACCATATACCACATCTTAACCATAGTGTTCTTAATTCTTTTACAAAGTTTTTGTGATAATGCACACTTAGAAAGTTCTGGTCTGGTGGAGGCTGGATGTTTACCACTTATACAATGTTTCTCCTTGAGTTCTAGACCCCACCTCTTCTGCTTTAACCATGTGCGGACACAGATAATGCTAGATTCCTTTTTTGTGGGGCGAGGTCATCAATAGGACATGCCTAACTCTGGGCTTCCCAGGTGGCACTAGTGGTAAAGAACTTTCCTGCCAATGCAAGAGATGTAAGAGGTTCGATCCTTGGGTCAGGAAGATCCCCTGGAGGAGGCATGGCAACTGACTCCAATATGCTCCCTTGGGAATTCCCGTGGACAGAGGAGCCTGGCAAAGAGTTGGACATGACTGAAGAGCCTTAGCAAGCACATTTGAGCTGGACCCAGGCAATTGAAGGCTTCTCACTCCCTCCCCTTCCTTAAAACGTTTGTTCAGCCTACTATTTCCACACTAGGAGCTGTTCTAAGGATGCAGCCTCGGAGTGCAAGGTGTTGTTGAGACCATCTGGACTGAGTATGTGACTGCGTCCAGTTAAGCGATATAAACTTCTAGACACAACTTTAAGATTCTGGCAGGCCGCTGTGGAGAGTTCATCCTGCAGACACCCAAGATAAACCTCGTCAATAAGTTCTCTTGCATTTTCTGGCATGGTCTCTCCAGTCTCTCCTTGTTCTCCGTGTACAGGGGCAAGTTTCAGCTTTCACTCTAAAGTTTGTGAACCCACATTTTCTGCTATGTAGGGATAGATAATATGGAAAGTAGGGATGAGAGAGGGAGAGTAAGATATAACACACTGAGCTTGTGTCCAAAGATACAGGACATAGAGAACTCCCGATCACTAGCAGCTGGACTCAGGAGAAAGATAGTTGACCTCCACCTTCTGTCTGCCATGACAATTATCAGTGTCTGTTTATGGCAACTGCCTATTGATTATGGGGACAAATTGAGCCAGCCTGGCACCAGCAATATTGGGCAGTTACTCAGAGGTGGCCCACAGAAAGTCAGCATCTGCCTGTTGTTCTGAAGTGCATCAGCTCCCTGATCTCCCTTGCTGGTTCCCCAAGGTGCCCTTCCCTCCAGAGTTCTGTAGCTGTTTAAATGAGATCACTTGACAATGTGACACTCTCTTATTAATACTTCATATACTCTTCATCAACTTGTAGGCAATTTAGGGTTATTTTGGGAGATAGTGATATTAAATGTGTTCTATTGCTGACCTCCAAGTTTCTTCATTTTTCAGATTGACTCATCAGAAACCATTGTTGTTACTTTAATTAGCTAATTGGGGTGGGAAAAGGGATTCCAAAATCCCCCACAGAGATCAGATAATACATCAAACTTTCCTATCTCCTCATTTATTCTAGCATTTCTTTAATCTGAATTCTTTCTCCTTTCATCACTGCCATCTCAGTGCTATTTATCTTCTAAGGCTCTAACCACGTGCTTCTAAAGCACGGTACTTGAGCCATTCCCATCTAAATCACCCAGGGTGCTAGTTAGGGATGCAGACTGATTATAAAAATCAGAATCTCTAGGGATGGTCCAGAAATCTAAATTTTAACAAGCTCAGCAGGCATCTTTTATGCATGCAGAAGTTTGAGAAACACTGTTCTATTCAAACACCATGAAGTCTTTCTCATTCCCCTAGAAAGCCAATGTTCTTTCTCTTTCTGTGGAATTTCTGAAAAAGTTCACTTTTATGCCCTTCCTAGAGTATTGGAGAAGGCAATGGCAACCCACTTCAGTGCTCTTGCCTGGAAAATCCCATGGACGGAGGAGCCTGGTAGGCTGCAGTCCATGGGGTCGCTAAGAGTCGGACACGACTGAGCGACTTCCCTTTCACTTTTCACTTTCATGCATTGGAGAAGGAAATGGCAACCCACTCCAGTGTTCTTGCCTGGAGAATCCCAGGGACGGGGGAGCCTGGTGGGCTGCCGTCTATGGGGTCACACAGAGTCGGACACGACTGAAGCGACTTAGCAGCAGAGTATTTATAATATTCTGTCTTCTGTCATAATTTGCCATAATGTAATGATTTGTGCACTGGTTTTTACTCCTCCAATTATAGGTATAAGCCCCTTGTAGGCTAAGCATGTGCATCTCCAGAGCATCTGGTGTGGAACTTTGCTTCTCGCAGGTGCTGAGTTCTCATCTCTAAGAATGCACGACATGCTACCTTAGGGCCTTTTCTCTCCTCTTCTGTCAACGCACTGTGGACAAAGCTGCAGTGGAACTCAGAAACGCTTGTACCATATTAAAATAAATGAACTGCTTAGAAAACCTCTTGCTTGAACTAAGCTTAGTTCACAGAATTTAGTCCCAGTTAAATAGTTGACTCAGGCTTTTTTGTTCTCTGTAAATCTCCTTATCAGCAGAAGGTTTATTTTTGAAACTTATGGCTCAATATAGTGAGAAATAGTCACTTGAATCAAGAACTTAAGAACGATTCATGGCTTAGGTAATAAAAATTACCTATATGTCTGTCACTGGTGAATCATTTATGATATCCTCAGTGCCATTCAAATTTTCAAAAGGTTAGCTTTGATATGCATTTTTAGAGTGCGTGTGTTTGCTTAGAGTATGTCAAGCTAGGAAAATGGTATTTTCTTAAAACACCACTGTTTAATTTCTACAAAATTCAAGCAAATGAAGAAGGTATACTCACGTCAAAGATTGGAAGCATGGCTTGAACTTCAGTTATTTAGCTGCAATTATGATGAGACTGCTCCCAAGTTGGTTTTCTTAAAATCAAGATATAACCTAGCACTTCGAACAAGTGTTGTTATAGATTTAAATGACCCGAATGATTTGTTTTGTTTTCTAATATAGAATAGACACGATGTTTTTCTTATTTTTTACAAGTCAGGTAAAATTCAGTAAAACTCACACTCAAAATATAATTGAACTACAGATTAAAAAAAAAAAACATAAACAACTAACCTTACTGGGTAATCATTTTGCAATATATACGTGCTTTGATCATTGCCTTGTACATCTTCAACTTACACACATTTAAATGTCAATTATATCTCAATAATTCTGTGTAAAAAGAAAGAGAATAGATTTCTCTAAGCTTGTTGTATTGTTAGAAACTTTATTAGAATTCAGTTCTACATTTAAAGAATGCTCTAACTGAACATTGCATGCATGCTCAGTCGCTTAGTCGTGCCCCGCTTTGCAACTGCATGGACCGTAACTGGCCAGTCTCCTTTGTCCATGGGGTTTTTCCCAGCCAGGATACTGGAGTGGGTTGCCATTTCCTCCTCAATGGGATCTTGCTGACCCAGGGATTGAACCCGTGTCTCTTGCATCTCAGTAAAGGTGGAATCTTTACTGCTGAGCCACTGGGGAAGCCCAAATGAACATTAGTAAAATTATATTAATAAATTACACTAGAATTGAAATCTAAACAACATTCATCAAAAAAGATATCACAAATACTTTTACAGAAGTGGAGTAGATACACTTGAATGTTTTATAGATACATGCCTTTCTCAAATGATAGGAGTGGAAAACATTTTAGGGAGAAAACATTTAGGCAAGAAAATTCTACAGAAGTCCATGGCTTTTACAAAAGTCCATAAATGCAATATTTTGAATTCAAAAGAAAAGTCACTTATTAGCATGCTGTCAAAAGTTAATAGAAATGGAGAGAAACAAACTGTTGTGTTACCAAGAGCACATTTTAGAAATATAAGAACTCCCACAATCAGGCATTGTCTGAAAAATTCTGAGAAGGCAGACTCTCCTGGTCACCCTGATCAGTCCCTTTCTATGTCCCAAAATCAATGCTCTCTGGATCATTTGCATGTCCCAGGTCTAAACCAGGGTTGGATTTTCCAAGTACATCTTCTTGCTTTTCTTTTTCTTTTCTTCCCACCTCTCCTTAACTCTAAGTTTCCATCCTACACACCTCTGCTAAAATGATTCTCTTCAAACATAATTTTCATCAAGTCTCTCCTGTGCTTGATAATTTAGAGTGATTTTCCATAACTTGTTACATAATATCCTAACTTGCCTTGCAATAACATCTTTCACCAACTGGACTGTCCCTTCATCTAACTAAATGAATATTCGTCATTCTCAGAAATATGTGAGTCTCTATATCTTACATAACCTGCTTGGTATTTTTAGAAAAATTCTGAAAGATTTTTGAAAAAGATTACTGGATGCCTTTTCAAAGGAATGCTGCATGTTATCTAGGGTACTTTTCAAGGATTATCTTATTTTTATGGGGTGTGTCCATTTGATTGTTTGTGGCTGGGGTACTTTGAACCTTTAGAAAGATAAAGATAAACATTTAGATGGCTGATGATGATGCGATAGTGATGCATCAGCGTTTCCTGTCCATAGAAATGCAAACAATTCCTGCTAATGACAGTTTGAAGAAGAATTGGACTTATGACAAGTAACTCTACTAGTATTTAAATCCGACTGTGAAGTGTGAAAGTCGCTCAGTCATATCTGCCTTTTTGAGACCCCGTGGACTATATAGTCCTTGGAATTCTCTAGGCCAGGATACTGGAGTGGGTAGCCTTTCCCTTCTCCAGGGGATCTTCCCAACCCAGGGATTGAACCCAGGTATCCCACATTGCAGGTGGATTCTTTAACAGCTGCGTCACAAGGGAAGCCTCAATTAATTAATGAGCTAAATAAAATTGTTGACTTTATTCCCTTTCTTTTTTATGAGATTCATGATTTTACCTTTTTAGAAAATTACTAGATAACAGGGAATAACATATCAATGCATAAATCCTTACTGCCCTCTTTGCCTTCTTTGTCCCCACATGTCAGTAGATTCCTATACTCTCTTTGAAACTCAATTCTCATCCCTCCCTTTCCAGGAACCTTATCAATGTGGCTGTTATGGAAAGATAATTAATGAGAGAAGTAGTAGGATTTTACAAGTTCTTCAAAGAAATTTAAAGACCCATACATACATAATGCCATTAAGAGACAAAAAATAAATGCTACTTTTTAGTCATTAAGTCGTGTCCAACTCAGTTGTGACCCCATGGACTATAACCCACCAGGCACTTCTGTCCATGAGATTCTCCATGCAAGAATACTGGAGTGCGTTGCCTTTTCGTCCTCCAGGGGATCTTCCCAACCCAGGGGTTGAACTCATTTGTCCTACATTGGCAGGCGGACTCTTTACTGTTGAGCCACCAGGAAAGCCAATGCCATTGAGAATGTTGATGTAAAGTTTCTTAAATGAAAAACTGTCAAATTGGTCAATATCCAAAGGGCTATAGTGAACCAAATCTCCACCAAACCAACTTGCATTTCTATGGATAAGTATGCTGCTGCTGCTGCTGCTGCTAAGTCGCTTCAGTCGTGTCTGACTCTTTGCGACCCCATAGACGGCAGCCCACCAGGCTCCCCTGTCCCTGGGATTCTCCAGGCAAGAATACTGGAGTGGGTTGCCATTTCCTTCTCCAGTGCATGAAGGTGAAAAGTGAAAATGAAGTCGCTCAGTCCTGTCCGACTCTTTGTGACCCCATGGACTGCAGCCTACCGGGCTCCTCCGTCCATGGGATTTTCCAGGCAAGAGTACTGGAATGGGGTGCCATTGCCTTCTCCATGGATAAGTATAGTTTGTATTATTGGGTTTCTACAATTTTTGGACACTGTTCTAAGCACTGTGTAGATAAAAGAGTACACAAAACAGTTCCTGCCTTCTCGAAGCTTATGTCACAGTGTGTGGGGAGTGGAGAAGGAGGAGTAGAATCAGATGTTAAACATAGAAAGATACTGCATGGCCTGTAGAGACATGTGCTGGGGCTTCCCAGGTGGCTCAGTGGCAGAGAATCTGCCTGCCAGTGCAGGAGACATGGGTTTGAACCCTGGATTGGGAAGATCCCCTGGAGAAGGAAATAGCAACCCAACCCACTCCAGTGTTCTTGCTTGGGAAATCTCATGGACAGAGGAGCCTAGCAGACTACAGTTCATAAGATTGCAAATAAGTTGTACACAACTTAGTGACTAAACAGCAAGAACAAAGAGAAACGTGCTATCTGTTCAGTTCAGTTACTCACTTGTGTCTGACTCTTTGAGAGCCCATGGACTGCAGCATGCCAGGCTTCCCCATCCATCACCAACTTCTGGAGCTTACTCAAGCTCATGTCCATTGAGTTGGTGATGCCATCCAACCATCTCATCCTCTGTCATCCCCTTCTCCTCCCACCTTCAATCTTTCCCACCATCAGGGTCTTTTCCAATGAGTTGGTTCTTTGAATCAGGTGGCCAAAGTATTGGAGTTTCAGCTTCAGCATCAGTGTTTCCAATGAATATTCAGGACTGGTCTCCTTTAGTATGGACTGGTTGGATCTCCTTGCAGTCCAAGGAACTCTCAAGAGTCTTCTCCAACACCATGGTTCAAAAGCATCAATTCTTTGGGGCTCAGCTTTCTTTATAATCCAACTCTCACAACCCATACATGACTACTGGAAAAACCATAGCCTTGACTAGACAGACCTTCATTAGTAAAGTGTTATCTGTGAAGTACAAACCAAGATACTGTTGCTGACTAAGTAATACAAGGTAGAAGAGAGTGTTAATTTCCATGGAGTCATCAGGAGAGGTTTCTCCCTAAGATAGTATTACCATAGAAGATTGAAGGGAAAAAGGAGCATGTTAAGAGCTGTGGGAGTTGAGGGAGAGAGAGAATTTTATATACAGGAAACATGAAATGCAAAGGCCCTGAGGCAGCAGCACCAGAACTGAGAGAAAACCTGATGCAGCTCGAATGGAATTATCACAGGGAGAGGAAGTTCTGAGAAACAGCCGTGGGGTGGGTGAAACACAGGGAGGTTTGAGAAGATCCAGATGAATTCTTTTGTCTTCTTTCAGACCTTTGATTTTTTTTTCCTTCTTCATGGGAAATGTATTTTCAACAGAGGATTTGAACAAAGGAGGAGCATGATCAGGCATGGAAAACATTTCAGTCATGATGAGGTACATAGTTTGAAGGTAAATCAGGGAAAGCAGATGGGAAGTATTAGAAGTTGAAATATATCCACCAAAAAGATACACTGAAATTCTAACCCCCCAATACCTGCGAATATGACTTAGTTGGGAAATAGTGTCTTTGCTGCGGTGGTTTAATCCCTAAATTGCTTCTGACTCTGTGAGCTCATGGACTGTAGCCTGCCAGGCTCCTCTGTCCATAGTATTCTCTAGGCAAAAATACTGGAATGGGTTGCCATTTCCTTCTCCAGGGGATCTTCCCAACTCAGGTATTGAATCTGGGTTCTCTGCATTACAGGTGGATTCCTCACTGACTGAGTCTCCATAGTTTGGAAATAATGTCTTTGCAGATGTAACCAAGTTGGGATGAAGTAATGCTGGATTAGTGCAATCTGTAGTCTAAAAACTGGTATCTTTATAAAAGGAAAATGTAAACATACAATGGGAGAAGGTCAGAGATTGGAGTTAATGTTGCATTTATTTGAGGAATGCCAAAGGATTTCCAGCAAGTACTAAGTACTATTTCCAACAAGTACCAGTAAGTAATATAGTGAGCTTCTAAACCTCCCCTAGACACTTCAGGTGGAGTATGGCCCTGATGACACTTTGATTTTGGAATTTTAGCCTCTGTGACATGAGAGAATAAATCTCTGTTGTTTTAAACTGTCTGGTTTATGGCACTTTTTTTTTTTTTTTAATGGAAGACCTAAGGAAACTAATACAGAGATTGCAAATAACTTGTGAGCATTGATGGTGACTTGGCCAGATCGGTACTAGTGGGAGTCATGAGGGTCATTGGATCCAGGGTGCTTTAAAAAGGCAAAAGCAATGAGATTTTCTGAGGCATGCGTGGTTCAATAGAGAAGAGTGAGAAGGAATTCAAGAATAACTTGAAAAGGCTCTTATTCTTAAGAATTGAACACACTACAACTTAGTAGCCATTTTTCTGAGCTATGATGATAGGTATCTAGGATCATCTTTAATGCAAATTTTCAATGGAGAACACACCTAGAAGGGTCACTTATAATGGGAGCTGTCTATTATTGATCTCATTCTATGTACTAGGCTCTCAGTATATGTTGTGCCATTTAATCCTCCCAAGAATTCTGCAAGTTAGGTATTATTACTCTCATTTTACAAATAGAAACTTTTCACTAGAGATGCTTTATATGCACTCAAGGAAGTATTAAGGAAAGATTGAAACCCTGATTTTCCTGATGTCAGCATCAAATCTTCTGTCAAGAAGGGAATAGTGCTTTAAGGGATAAAATAATGTTTCTGAGAAATTTAGATGCTAAATAAAATAGTTCTTTTCATTTGTTGCTTAGTTATAAGAAGTTTTTATATAGTCTTAGAATACATGGAATATACCTATCTTTGGTTTTTTTTGTAGCTTTATAGAACCTGTTTCTTCTAACTATTTATAGATATTCAAGGAATATCCACTGGATTTAAATGAATTTACTAACTAGCCTTTGGTATTGAACACTGAAATTTTTATGATTTCATATTATTTCATGTAATATCATTGCTTTTATACACTTAATATAGGTTAACATTTCTTTCCATTTGTACAGTACTTTATAATATACTAAGGGTTTTCATGGGCTTCCCTGGTGGCTTAGACAGTGAAAAATCTGCCTGGTTTGATCCCTGGGTTAGGAAGATCCCCTGGAGCAGGAATGATCACCCACTCCAGCATACTTGCCGGGTGAATCCCATGGACAGTGGGGCCTAGTGGGCTACAGTCCATGGGTGGCAAAGAGTTGGACACGACTGAGCAACTATCACTTTCACTTTTCAAGGGCTTTCAAACTTGCTTTTAAACAAACAACTTTTAATGATTTTTTATGATCTCTCATGGTTCTGGGTTTGAACTGAGTGTAGGTGATTCTTTGTGTGTGTTTTTTTTTTTTTTTTTTAAGTGGCTGTGTTATATCTTAGCTGCAGCATGCAGGATCTTTAGTTGCAGCATGCGACTCTTAGTTGAGGCATGTGGAATCTAGTTCCCTGACCAGGGCCTGAACCCAGGCCCTCTGCTTTGGGAGCCTGGCATGTTAGCCACTGGACCACCAAGGAAATCCTAAGTGTAGCTGATTCTTGCTGAAGCTTCTCATGCAGTCACAGTAATACTCAGTGTCCAGGGTCAACTCAAAGATTTCCTTGCTTACATATCAAAAGTCACTATTGGCTGGAGCTCTACCCAGGCCATTGGCCTCAACACTTATACATAGGCATTCCCTGAGCTTCCTCACCCATGAAGGCTGGGTTCTGAGAGAGAGAATCCAAATGGACAAGAAGAAACTGATAGATTTTTGAGGACTAAACCTGGAGACTGGCACAGGGTCACGTCTGTTGGGGGAATTACAGAGCCTACATGTAAGGGGAGAAAAATACATTTCACCTCTCAATGGAAATTTAAGATCAAAGAATTTTAGAACCTCATTGAAATTGCCACACACACAAAAAAAGCTTAATTGTTTATATTTTATACTGAAAAACTTGAAAGTTGAGAAATGAGAAATCTTGTCCAAGATCACAAGAGCTAATTACTGTTCTAGTTGAGATTCAAACCTAATTTTCCTTACTTTCATTGCAGTTTCTATCATTAGAAAGCAGTGGGGTGAAAAGAAGTGTTTGAGAACTGGGACTATACCATTAGGTTGCCTGGGTGTGATTTTTAGTTCTACTGCCCAGTTCTGTGACCTTGAGAAACTAACTTGGCTTCTTTTGCCTTAGCTTCCTCATATGTGAAATGAGTTCATAATTATGCTTACTTCAGGGAATTGAGAGGATTAACTGAGTTAATACACATAAAATCTCACAATGATGCCTGGCATATCAGTAAAAGTTAGCTATTGTTATACTTTTCACATCTGACTGGCGGTGTTTCTGAAGGAATTTGGTAAATTCATGGTTAAAGTTCAGCACGCATAGACGAAACTCGAGTGTCGAATGACAGGAGTGCACAGGTTTAAAATGCAGCGTGGCAGGAGCTCTGACAAGCAGTTAGTTACCTTTTGTGTGTGCTCTCATTCTACTGAATCATGCCTCAATCGTGATACTTTCCACACTATGTAGAAATGGTCTGTTTGGCCAATTTGTCTCCCTACTAAAATGTCAGCTCAAGCAGGACAAGCACACTCTTATTCACCTGTGGCTCACTGTGACTTGCACAGTATCAGGTATACAGGGTAAGTTCAAAACATTGGTCACACAGATAACTAACAGGTCAGTACATTGGGCTAAAGAAAGGAAAAGCTATTTTTTTATATAAGGATTTTTCCCTGTGGACTTATGGGTTGATCATATTCTTATAATTTCAGGGAAAGGACAGGGGAAGGAAATATGGACCAGGATAATAACCCAGCAAACCAATTGCTTCAAAAATTATTCATTCATTCATTCACCAAAGTGATTAGGAGGTTAGGATCTTCTGTGTCTCCTTACAAAACAGTATTAGTTTTCAAGTTTTTTTTTTTTTTTTTTTTTTTAGAGATAACTTGTTATCTATTATGCAGTCCAGCCACTCTGGTTTAGCTAGGACTCAGCAGTATGTTTATACTCAAGAGAAAATACCTACCTTTTGAATTCATTATCAGGTTAGTAAATGCTAGAAGTTGCTGTCATGTTTAAATGTACTGAGAGAAGTAAAGGACTCCTCTGTTCTAGTATTGAGTCATTTAAATATATTTTAAAGTTTACATTTTATTTCAAAGTATAATGGCCGTTACCTTTCCTGAGATGTTGGTAATCCTTTGAGAACTACCAGGATGATTTGGAATTCTAATCCCTAGAGTCACTATGAAAAGAATTATAATAAGGCTCTAAAATTTCCCAGGTTGATAATTGGGTGAGTGAAATTTTGATGGAAAGATAATCTTAATGACATATTTCAATGTTGTCCTTTTTGGAAAGGATGTGAGAGTCCTGTCTTGTTGCATATTACATAAGGTGGCTATTAAAAACTGATTAATTTTCAGCAGAGAGACAGAGATGAATGGGTAAAAACATAGTGAAGCATTAAATGAGTCAGATAAGAGAGCTCACTAAAGAACCAGCAAAAGTATTCATAGAATAAGAATAATTGCAATGTGATTATTGAATGATAAATTTAAGAAGGGCCCTGTCCCAAAACAAATATTATTGTAGTAAAATATTTTTATAATGTATTAAGCTGTTTTTGACAATTTGGTTTGGGATGTAAACACTGAAAATGTTTGTGCAAGTTACATTCTCAGTAGTTTTTGAGTTTCCATCAACTTTTTTGTCTGTAGTCAGCAAGTTCCAGATCATAGTTATGAGGAAAAAATTAAGAAAATATCTTTACTGGATCATAAGGCAGTTCTATTTCCAGTTTTTTAAGGAATCTCCACACTGTTCTCCATAGTGGCTGTACTAGTTTGCATTCCCACCAATAGTGTAAGAGGGTTCCCTTTTCTCCACACCCTCTCCAGCATTTATTATTTGTAGACTTTTGGATCGCAGCCATTCTGACTGGTGTGAAATGGTACCTCATAGTGGTTTTGATTTGCATTTCTCTGATAATGAGTGATGTTGAGCATCTTTTCATGTGTTTGTTAGCCATCTGTATGTCTTCTTTGGAGAAATGTCTATTTAGTTCTTTGGCCCATTTTTTGATTGGGTCATTTATTTTTCTGGAGTTGAGCTGTAGGAGTTGCTTGTATATTTTTGAGATTAGTTTTTTGTCGGTTGCTTCATTTGCTATTATTTTCTCCCATTGTGAAGGCTGTCTTTTCACCTTGCTAATAGTTTCCTTTGATGTGCAGAAGCTTTTAAGTTTAATTAGGTCCCATTTGTTTATTTTTGCTTTTATTTCCAATATTCTGGGAGGTGGGTCATAGAGGATCCTGCTGTGATGTATGTCGGAGAGTGTTTTGCCTATGTTCTCCTCTAGGAGTTTTATAGTTTCTGGTCTTACGTTTAGATCCTTAATCCATTTTGAGTTTATTTTTGTGTATGGTGTTAGAAAGTGGTCCAGTTTCATTCTTTTACAAGTGGTTGACCAGATTTCCCAGCACCACTTGTTAAAGAGATTGTCTTTAATCCATTGTATATTCTTGCTTCCTTTGTCAAAGATAAGGTGTCCATATGTGCGTGGATTTATCTCTGGGCTTTCTATTTTATTCCATTGATCAATATTTCTGTCTTTGTGCCAGTACCATACTGTCTTGATAACTGTGGCTTTGTAGTAGAGCCTGAAGTCAGGTAGGTTGATTCCTCCAGTTCCATTCTTCTTTCTCAAGATCGCTTTGGCTATTCGAGGTTTTTTGTATTTCCATACAAATTGTGAAATTATTTCTTCTAGCTCTGTGAAGAATACTGTTGGTAGCTTGATAGGGATTGTGTTGAATCTATAAATTGCTTTGGGTAGTATACTCATTTTCACTATATTGATTCTTCCAATCCATGAACATGGTATATTTCTCCATCTATTAGTGTCCTCTTTGATTTCTTTCACCAGTGTTTTATAGTTTTCTATATATAGGTCTTTAGTTTCTTTAGGTAGATATATTCCTAAGTATTTTATTCTTTCCGTTGCAATGGTGAATGGAATTGTTTCCTTAATTTCTCTTTCTGTTTTCTCATTATTAGTGTATAGGAATGCAAGGGATTTCTGTGTGTTGATTTTATATCCTGCAACTTTACTATAGTCATTGATTATTTCTAGTAATTTTCTGGTGGAATCAGCAAAAGAGACACTGATGTATAGAACAGTCTTATGGACTCTGTGGGAGAGGGAGAGGGTGGGAAGATTTGGGAGGATGGCAATGAAACATGTAAAATATCATGTAGGAAACGAGTTGCCAGTCCAGGTTCGATGCACGATGCTGGATGCTTGGGGCTGGTGCACTGGGACGGCCCAGAGGGATGGTATGGGGAGGGAGGAGGGAGGAGGGTTTGGGATGGGGAACACATGTATACCTGTGGCGGATTCATTTTGATATTTGGCAAAACTAATACAATTATGTAAAGTTTAAAAATAAAATAAAATTAGAAAGAAAAAAAAAAGAAAATATCTTTACTTTTGGTTCTTTTGCATTGTTTGCCTCTTTCCACCCATCCCACCCATGCTGAAAATTTAGGGAAAGCTTAATGCTAAAGAAACATTCTTCCTGCATTCTTTCAGTGTAGATTTTGTTTCTTCTGTGAGTAAATACTTGGTTTTCTAGGAGCTTAAAATCTTTCATAAGAAAGACTACTCATCCAGTGAATTAGTTAATTTTATTAGAAGAAGGGCACTGGCCAGCTGTTCTCCATAGGGAGCAGAATTGGAAGAAATGGACTTACATAGGAAATACAACATTATAAGGAAGGAAGCCTTCTTTCACTAGAAGCCTCAGGGAGTCAACATTTCTCCCCAGAGTAAATATGACCCAGTGGATGAGAGCTATACTGTAACTGAGTATTATTTCTGACTCTACACCTTCCCAGCCAAGGCTGTATCCTTGGATGACTTGAACTTTTCTGGCCTCTGTTTAATCAACTGTAGAAAAGGGGGAAAATAGTACTTAATTCTTAGAACCATAGTGTGGATTTTGATATGTTTTATATAAAATCTTTGGCACATAATTAACAGTCAGTAAATGGTATCTATGACTGTTATTACTACCACTGATTAGGGCCATGCAGTTTCTCATCAGTTCAAGGTGATTTCAGTTACAGCAACTTGCCCAGTCTTCATTTGGAGGAAAGGGAGCTTGCAAATAATATACTTATGGTCCTTATAAAAATTTAATTGATAATGAATATTTCCTCTTTAAGTATAGGACAGAGAGAGAATTCTCAATATTTCTTGAAGGAGGAAACCCATTTTTCTCTAATGGCATTTCATAATGTGCCACTGCCCATATCGTTGCCATGCTAATTTACAATAATAATATGCTAATTTTATGCTTATAATCTTAGATGCATGAAGTGTCAGAATTTAGAGGAATACATGATAAAATGTATTTCAGAATATGTTTACATAGAAACATACTTAAATACTTCCAATGACTATATTTGGCATGTACATCTGATCACATTTTTCTCAGTTTAGTCTTTTTTGCATGCACTTTTGATGATAATATAGAGATATTTAAGAAAAAAGTATGTTTTTCTTTTATAAATGTATTAATCATGAGTTTGTTAGAAGAGCAGTGAAGAACACCAGTTCTCACTTATTTTGGCTTATATTGGGATTATAGTTTTATTATTTAAGTCTTGCTTATACTTTTCCTGTGATTAGAACAAACACATAAATTATATCCACATATATTTCATGCTGAACTTAGAGTTACACATGGTTGAAATCAATACAGATGCAAACAACATGTATTTCCAAGGCATGGGAACACAAAAGCATAAATTAGATTAATTTGTGAAAGGATCTAATTACTCTTACTGGCTTTTCTTGTAAGATGAAAAATAGCTGTGGTCTTCTTAGCATAGAAATAGTCTTCCTTAACCTGGGTAATCAGTACTTTTTTAGAGAGATTAAAAAAAAGGAAGCAAATTCTCCACCTGCTGGGTGGAAGTTGGTATTTATTTGCCCCTATTATTTTTCCCCCTGTGAGGCACACTCTAACTTTTCTGTCAGAGAAGCTAAATGGAGTGTGCTTTGGATTTGCCCTTGCTGACAATATTCAATCAGTTAAGAAGTATTTACAATGTTCTCTGTACTGTAATAAGTACTCAGGAGACTAATATGGAAGGAAAAGACATGACACTTGTCAATGACATATTTATTGAAGTATTTCTTGGGAGGGAAAGATTTATTCATAAGAAGGAACTTCTAGGTGACCATTTCCAATCTCTTATTATTCCATTCCTTCAATCAGCACCAACATTTGTCAAACATGCCATGTGATCAAACGATAGTGGCTTTTTTGAGGTTGTTGTTTACTTTCTTATGTCATGTCCAACTTTTTGTGACCCCATGGACTGCAACCCAGCAGGATCCTCTGATCATGGGATTTCCCAGGCAAGAATACCGATGTCAGTTGCCATTTCCCTCTCCAGGGTATCTTCCCAACCCAGTTACTGAACTGAATCTCCTGTTTGCCAGGCAGATGCTTTACCACTGGGCCCCCTGGGAAGCCCCATGGTAGTTTTAGGAATTAAAATGAAAATAGCTCCTGCTTTTGAACATAATGGAAATGACTATGAACTTTATTTACAAAGAGTAATGGGCACACAAAGGAAAGAAAGTTAATTCCTAGGGTGTTGTCAAAGAATACTTGACATAGGTCATTAAAGAAAAACAAAAACAAAAACAAAAACACTAGCTCTTGAAATATGTCTTAGAATTTACTGGACAGATTATGGTCAACCAGGGAATAAGGTAATGGAGTTAAAGCCATCATTAACAGGGTACAATGACAGAGAAGCATGGGAGTTTGACACAGGGTAGCATTGTCAAAAAATGAGGAGTAATTCAATGCAGCTGGGAAATAGGAAGAAAGCAAATGGTGAAAGAGGGGATGATACTGAGGGAAAAGTATTGACTAGATTATGAAGGATCTTAATTTCCTACTGAGGAGTTAGCATTTACTCTAAAGGAAATGGGAAGCAATTGAAAAATTATATGAAGTGGATTAGGCATCCCTGGTGGCTCAGACGGTAAAGAATCTGCCCGCTGTGTGAGACCAGGTTCAATCCCAGGGTCAGGAAGATCCCCTGGAGAACGAGATGTCTACTCACTCCAGGATTCTTGCCCAGAAAATTCCATGGACTATTATGAGTGTGTTTCAGTTTTATAAAGATAATACTATTGGCAATATAAAAATTAGACCAGAAAGAGTAAGGGAAGGGGTTCAGACATCAGGTAACAGAGAGTCCATAGTATTTATCTATGAAGAGTTGATGGGTTTCTGAATAGCACTGTGACAGCTGAGGTGGAGCAGAGGGAATGCCCTTGAGAAAGATAAGGAGATAGAAATTCCAGAATGTAGCCGCTATTAAGTGTGGTGGCTACAAGACTGAGAAAAATTTCCAATAACAAATAGGTTGCTGGGCTGAATGTTCTCTGTCAATAAGCCCAACCTAGAGCAGGTGGGGGTTTCCCTGGTGGCTCAGCAGTAAAGGATTTGCCTGCAATGCAGGAGACCCAGATTCACTTCCTGGATCAGGAAGATCCCCTGGAGGAGGACTTGCAACCCACTCCAGTATTCTTGCCTAGAGAATCCCATGGACAGAGGAGCCTGGCAGGCTGCAGTCCACAGGGTCACACAATTGGACATGACTAAGGTGACTAAGTAGCGGCAGAGCAGATGCCGTGGCATAGAGATGGGCAGGAATAAATACTAGGAACACTAATAAACCAAACGTGGATCTCAAGTATCCCATAGGATAAATGCATTTGTTCCAGGTGAATAGCCTGGTTTGGGGAGATCTGATGTTTATTCCATTTTGGTGGACCTTCTTTAGGGAAATATATGACATCAAAAGCAAAGGCAGCAAATGCAAAGGTAAACAAGTGAGTACGTCAAACTAGGAAGCTTCTGCATCACAAAGAACACCATCAAGAAAATGAAAGGCAAACTGTAGGTTGGGAGAAATATTTTAAGTCACATAGAGTCACGTAGTTAGAATAGGTTAGAATATGAAAAAAGGAGTCCAAAATGGCTGTGGCTAAAAGATAAAGAAGGGAAAAGCCTGTGAAAACAGAACAAAGGAAGGGCTGAGACTGGAGTAAGAATCTCAGATGAAACAAGCAGCCCTCCTGGCTAGACCAATTTACATAGGGCAGGCTCAGGGAAAGGAGAAAAAACATATAAAAGGAGGAACCAAAATTGAGCCTGGGGCCTTTCTCTTCTCTTTATATCTTTTGCGTCGGCTCGCCCTCACGCATCAAGAATGTATTTTCCTTTGCTTGCCAAATAAAAGAGCTGTAACACTTGTCCACTCACCGCTTCAAATTTTTGCTGTGGTGAGACAGAACTGAGGAAATTACACACTCCCCCGACATCTATGGTGCCTTGACTCAGATTTAACCTGGCTGAAACAACCTAGGCTCAGCCCCCATAAAGTGGAGGCCAAGTACAGCAGAAGCCCAACTCGATGAAATCTCCCGTAGTAGAAGCTGGAAGTGAAGAAAACCCAGCGCAGGGGAAGTGACAAGAAGCCCAGCATGCTGGAGAGTGGGACAGCAAAAACAATTTCAGCAGAAAGCTCACGTGGCTCAGTCTCAGATTCCAGGAGACCTCCGATTGGGGTAGGAAGTCCTCATCCCTATGGCTGGAAGGACATATGGCTGAAAAAAATCTTAATTCCTTTACAATTTCTCATTTCTTGTTTCCTTGAACCCCCTGAGAACAGGCGAGTGGAAGTAGGTGCAATTGAGGGACTCTGGCAGGGGCCACTTAGTAGCTGTTGCCCAAGTGGGTTGGGGTTCTTCTGTCCTTAATCTTCTCTGTGCCAAGGATCAGGTCAATAAAAACTGTGAGCACAGGTCAGGTATTTAGCAGATTTTCCAGAAGGTTATGAAGGGGATTCATTGGCACATTTTTCCCACTGCTTTTTCCTTCCATCCTTCAGCTCCTCTCTCCATCTATGCCACTGCTTACAAAGTATTGGGCAGGTCATCATCTTTCCATTTCTGAAAGTTGTGCTTGAAATTGATTACTTAAAATTGGGACTCAAATCCACATGGCAGGGACTCTGTGCTATGCTTAGTCACTCAATCATACCCTACTGGTACTTGAGCCCAGCCAAAACCCACAGTGCCTGGTTTTAGGACCTAATGAAAGTCAGGCTCTTGAAGTCTCATTGCAAAAAAAATCAGTGGCAGACACAGTGATAGGTAAGAGGTGGATTTGTTTGGATTCAGAGAGCACACTCCACAGGGTGTTGGCCATCGCAGAGGGAGAGTGCAGTGGCCATGGAATGTGGTGTGGTTAGTTTTTTGGGGCTGGGTGATTTCATATGCTAGTGAGTGGGAGAATCCTTCCATCCTTCAGCTCCTCTCTCCATCTATGCCACTGCTTACAAAGTATAGGGCAGGTCATCATCTTTCCATTTCTGAAAGTTGTGCTTGGGAACCACCCACTCCTAGATCTTTTGACAGTGCTTTGGGACAGTCCTGGTACCTCTGGGTGTGTTGTTTAGCTTGCAGATTGAGGATCAAGGTTTAGTTGAATTTGGCTTGTCATCTTGGACCCATTTGATTTTAACTGGTTTATGTTGTGCCCTTGGGCTATGACATTCTTTCAAAAGTTGTGCCCTGCCCCCTTCCGCCCTGTTTTATGCTCTTTTCCTGGACGGGGGTCCAGGCCCACAATGTTGCTTTATAATATTCTGGAGGGCAACCAGAAAATAGCTGGCCTTTGGGAGAGATAGTGAAAGTCACTCAGTCATATCCGACTCTTTGTGACCCGAAGGACTGTCCATGGAATTCTCTAGGCCAGAATACTGTAGTGGGCAATCTTTCCCTTCCTTCTCCAGGGGATCTTCCTAACCCAGGTCTCCTGCATTGCAGGTGGATTCTTTATCAGCTGAGCCACAAGGGACTCCCAAGAATACTGGAGTAGATAGCCTATCCCTTTTGCAGCAGATCTTCCTGACCCAGAAATCGAATCAGGGTCTTCTGCTTTGCAGGTGGATTCTTTACCAACTGAGCTATCAGGGAAGCCCTTGGGAGGGAAATACTGTGTAATATTCAACCTCTCTAGATATTCAGGCCTTCATCTTCCATGTTTCCTACAACATGTGCAACATCAGCATCTCTCAGTGAACCCGCTAGGGCAGGTGACAGGCACACAGTGCCTGCTAGAAGTCCATCTGTTGGCATCCCTTCAAAGGCAATTGGGCTTCCAGGGATAATGTTTGCCACTTTGGGGGTTAGCTCTACAGGCCATTGGGCCCAAACCCTTACCATCCTTCTCCTGAAGTTACAAACATATCTCTGGATCAAATAGCCACTCCACTTTTATGGAACATCTGGTCTGTTGGCCTCTTATCAATTTGTTCTTAAGCTACTTACTAACTCCTACAACCAGGACCCTGTGCTCTTGTAGGCAACATTGCTCCACCCCACTTATTATTAAAATACTCTTAATTCTCCTAACAGGACTAGATAACCTACTTCTTTGTCATTACTTCTGTTGTTACCTAAAGTGGGTCTATGACAATGAAATGTTTACCATTGGAAACACTGCTCATATGGAGGACTAGGGGAGGAAATCAGTGACTTACATTCCCTCAGAGCAATAAGAGGATAAGGCTTATGGCTGTTTGACCAGGTTCCCAGTCTCAAGGTACAGGCTTGGACTGCTTTACATCATGATATCTATTCCCATCCATGGTGAACAAACCAGCAATGAGTTGAGATTACAACCCCTTAATCCTACCCAGCACTGGTCATGCTGGAGACCTTGGGGATGCCCAACTCCAGTCCGGGGGTCCCAGGAGGTTGACCTGCCTCAACTGCCTAGGGATCTGATCCTTGGAAGGTTGTCATGCCTCAACCTGCTTGGGGATCTGCCAATTCAGGGGTCCCAGGAGGTTGACATGTCTCTGCCTGCCCAGAGACCCAATTCTTGTGAGGCTGACATGCCTTGACCTGCCCGGAGATTCAACCTCTAGGAGGCTGTCATGCCTCAACCTGCCTGGGGATCTGCACTCGGCCCTGGGGACACCTGGCTCTCAGGTCGCAATAGTACTGGGTAGGATAAGGTTCAGAAGGACTCACTCCTAAAGAAGTCCACCCATGGAAATAGAAGGAAGCCTATTACTTGTGGGACTGTCCCTGGTCTCAGCAGTAACTCAGGAGCCCAACAAGAACCACATTGCCTTTCTGGAAAGGCTAAAAGAGGCCCTCCAAAAGTTTACTAATCTGGATTTAGACTCTTATGAGGGACAGGTGATTTTAAAGGACAAATTCCTGTCCCAATGTGCATCAGATATCAGAATAAAGTTACAACAGCTACAGTAGCAGGACCCATACTTTTTATAACAGAGAACAGGAGAGGGAGGCCAAGGCCCAGGAAAGGGAGAAAAGGAAAGCAATAAGGCATGCCTAGATACTGGCCACTCTCCAGGGAAGCCCTATGGTAAACCCCGAGTTCTTAAAGGATAAGACATGAGGAAAATGCTGAATCTGTAGACAGGTGGGACATTGAACCAAAGAGTGTCCAAACTGTGACAAGTCTCCTAAAACACCTTGTTACAAATACCATCAACTGGGACATTGGGCGGTACTCTGCCCTTGGGACCCAAGAGCCTCAAGGTCAAGCACCAAGCCTCCCCTCATGATGGTTCAACAGGACTGAAGTGGCCGGGTCCAGCCAGCCTGCCTGTCACAGATAACAATCACAGGGCTGGAGCCAAGGGTGAAACTAGATGTGGCAGGTAGGTTCGAGATTTCTTGTTTGACGCAGGGGATATCTACTTTGTCCTGACCTCCTATTCTGTAGCCTTCTCCTCCCAAACCTGTACCATTTTTGGTGCTACAGGAAAAACAATTACAAAAAGATTCACCTGAGCACTTTTTTGTTACTGGGATGTGCGGGGAGCAAGCTCCGCCCCTGGCAAAGGTCATGAGGAAGGAGGCTCGGCATACGCAAAGGCGGGATCAAGCCTCAGGAGTCTCCCTGGAAATTCTCGAGCAATCTACCCCCAAAACCAGAGTCTGCCTACTTTGTGCTTTGTGCTTTCACCTACACCTCTGACTTTATGGGGGGCTGTCCCCCACTACCTCTCTCTGAAAAAAGAGTTAGCTTACAGCTCCAGTTAATAATTCCTGGGTGTGACAGTGTTTCAACCTACAAACTCCCTTGGAAGTCCTCTAGCCTGCCTGAATAGGTTTTTCCGGCCACATGTGATTGCTCAGAGCCTCCAAACTGAGAGGCATGAGATGTTCTAAACTGTCTAAATACAGATTCCTTTGAGCAGTTAAAAGATTGATTAGAAATTGTATTGGTGAAGGGTTTTTCACTTGTTGGGCCAATGTTTGCTGCTAAGTCTCCATATCCCTTACCTGCTGTGTCCCTAGCAGTGTATTGATTAATATAATTGGTGTAAATAGTAGCTTTAATGTTTGTAACCTGGGACCCTTGAGTTAATTCTTTTTCTTGTTATAGCCCACCACACCTTTGCTCTGTAGGAATGCAACTTTATCTAATGCTTTTGGAGGGTGGCGCTTGACTTATCACCTTTAGAGAAAAATAAGTTTTCTGAAGAAAGGGTCTTAAAATGTTAACAGGCCTCCGGGCCAGAAGATGATGCAAATCACCTAAGCTTTTGCATATGATAAGTTTGCAGGAAGAAAGCCTGGCTTGCTGCATGACTCTAGCCCTTCCCCCATTATCCTCTATGCATAACTTAAGGTATAAAAACTACTTTGAAAAATAAAGTGCGGGCCTTGTTCACCGAAACTTGGTCTCACCATGTGGTTCTTTCTCTTACCTTCTGGCTGAATTATTCAGCCTCTTTTCTCCACTGAATTTCCTCACTGAGCTATCCTTATTTCAGCCTCTTTTCTCCACTGAATTTCCTCACTGAGCTATCCTCATTCTATTGCTCTTTATATCCTTAATTAAAGTTTAATTAAGCAGTTGTTTCCTGATCCTCGCCGACGCCGTCCCCGCTTCGAATTCCCTGGATCCACCGGGGCTGGACCCCGGCAGGGATGGACAAATATTTTCCCACCAGTTTCTGGTGGTCCCTAAGTGTCCTACTCACTTATTGGGAAGACATCTTTCCCTGCCTTCAAAATCTTGCAGCTATTGCTGTCCTGATATAAGATGCTTTAAAACTCTTTTGAGGGCAAACTATTTTCACCAGCCACCAAGTGAAACAACTCCTGAATGGGAGAGGCCATTTATGGATGTCTGATCAAAGGATCCTCAGATATCAACTAGTGCTGATGGAAAATCCAGGCCTCACTATATCCCCTTGTGAGGTTCTTAACCCAGCCACACTCCTGCCTACTCACGAGAGCTCTCTTCCCTTTCACTCTTGCCTAGAAACCTTGGTCCACTGGACAAAACCCCGAGAGAGACTGTCAGAAGATCCTCTGACCAATCCTGAGGAAATCTGACACACTGATGGAAGCAGCTTTGTCTTGGATGGAAAAAGAAGAGCAAGATATGCAGTAGTCTCCAATTTTGAGACCGTAGAGGCTAAATGTTTGCCACCAGCTACTTCAGCCCAATTAGCTGAGCTCATAGCCTGACTCGAGCTTTAGAGCTGGGAAAAGGAAAAAGAGTAGCCATTTACACTGACTCCAAGTATGCCTTTCTGGTGCTACATGCACATGCTGCTGTTTGGAAAGAAAGAGCCACCTGACCACCTGAGGGTCCCCAATCAAATATGATCAAATCCTTAGGCTCTTGGAGGCAGTCCATCTGCCCACTGAGGTTTCAGTCTCCCACTGTAAAGGACACCAAAAATGAACACGGAAGTGGCATGAGGGGACCAAGCACCTGATCAGGCAGCTAAGAGAGCAGCGTTACAGAACAATGACTTAATAGGGATTGCCACCTTAGTTCCACAGTCTAGTTTGCCAGAAACTCCTTCATATACTGAAGCTGAGACTCTTAAAGCTAAGAGTGAGGGCTTTCAAGAAGATCATATGGGGCCGTTCCACAAGGAGGAACTCCTTTTTCTGCCTGGGAACCTCCAGTGGAAGTTGGTTAACTCCTTACATGCCTCCACTCATTTAGGGGAAAAGGCCTTCCAAAGATTACTAGAAAGGTCCTTCCAAGGAACAGGCCTCCAAAGGACTATGAGGCAAGTGGTTTCCTCTTGTCCTACTTGCCAATTAAACAGCTCCCAAGGAGCTCAAAGACCCCAGCTGGCCAGCCTGTCCAACGACGTGGGGCCTACCCAGGAGAGGATTGACAGATGGACTTCATCCAGATGCCAGTTTCTCAAAGGTATAAATACCTATCAGCCATGATAGATACTTTCACAGGATGGACTGAAGTCTTTCCCACCCAGACTGAGAAGGCTGCTGCTGCTGCTAAGTCGCTTCAGTCGTGTCTGACTCTGTGCGACCCCAGAGACGGCAGCCCACCAGGCTCCACCATCCCTGGGATTCTCCAGGCAAGAACACTGGAGTGGGTTGCCATTTCCTTCTCCAATGCATGAAAGTGAAAAGTGAAAGTGAAGTTGCTCAGTCGTGTCTGACTCTGTGCGACCCCAGAGACGGCAGCCCACCAGGCTCCACCATCCCTGGGATTCTCCAGGCAAGAGTACTGGAGTGGGTTGCCATTGCCTTCTCCAATGCATGAAAGTGAAAAGTGAAAGTGAAGTCGCTCCGTCGTGTCTGACTCTTAGCGACCCCATGGCTGGAGAAGTAGTAAAACAAAAAACAAAAACCAAAAACTGCTCCATGAATCATTCCAAGATTTGGTCTTCCTGGGTCATTACAAAGTGACAATGGGACATCATTTACTTCTAAGGTCACCCAAGGAGTCTCTAAAGCATTGGGCATTACTTATCTTCATTGTGCCTGGAGGCTTCAGTCTTCAGGAAGAGTAAAAAGAGCCAACCAATTCTTAAAATCAGCAATAAGAAAGATAATCCAGACCTCCCTGGGATGGAAGGAGGCTTTACCAAAGCTCTCCTCTGCATCCGTATTGTTCCTAAGGAACAGGTTGGTCTTAGTCTTTATGAGATGCTATATGGGAGACCTTTTGTTTACGTCAATGACCTCTTCCTAGATCCAGAGGCTAAGACCCTCTGGTCTTATACCATGGCTATTGGGCAATTTCAACAGGATATATGCTTGTGGGGTGTCAACCAGGACCCAAAAGATTCTAAAGAGTCACCACTATATGCTCCAGGGACTCAAGTCCTAATTAAAATCTGGAAAGATGGGTCCCCAAAGGCTCAGCTCCAGCCCATGAAAGGGCCCCTACCCTGTAATACTTTCTACCCCAACAGCAGTCAAGGTACCAGAACATGACTCCTGGATTCACTACTCATGAGTAAAGCCATAGAAGAAAACAGAAAAGGACACTCAGTACACCCGTGAGCCCCTGGGAGATCTCAGATACCTATCGGGACTACAAATGAGTGCCATTCTAATGAACATCGTGAAAATTAAGTTTCTGGGGAAAGGATTTCTCAGGACAGCTCTGAAGAGCCAACACAGCTTGGCAGGGGTTGTAGTCCTAAATAGACAGGAGATAGATCTCCTGATACCTGAACAAGGAGGGAATTGAGCCATCTTGAATGAGACATGTTGTTTCTAGGTAAGTACCTCCAGTTAAGTTAAAGTCTCACAGTCCTCAAGAAAAACATTCAGATCCTACAGGATCTCAAAGAATGAGCTGGACAGTTCTTGGCATGGCTACAATCTTTCTTTGGGGGATCCTTCTCCTGACGAGGGGGAATTTGGAGTTGGCTAATTCCCTTACTAATCCCTGTTATCACCATATTGATGCTGCTTATGAGTGCTCCAGGTATTATCTATTGTTTAACCCATTTTGTCTCTGCTCAGGTCGACAAGCTACAACATGCAGTGCCAGTTTAATAAGGATATATAAAACTACACCTGACCACAGAAAATATCACTCACCCTCAGATGGACACCACTATAAGGACTCTGAGGCTTGAGACTAGCAAGTGGGGAGGCCAATGCCCCTCATCATCCCAGCTCAGCAGGAAGTAGCCAGAAAGACCTCGATGCCCCTGTTCCCAAAGAATTGGGCCTCCCATCTCTTGAGGGGGGAATGTTAGGTAGTTGGAATAGGAAAAATGAGTCCAGAATGGTGGTGGCTAAAAGACAAAGAAGGGAAAATCTCGCATAAATAGAACAAAGGAAGGTCCGAGGACTGTAATGAGAACCTCAGGTGAAACAAACAGCTCTCCTGGCTAGACCAATTTACATAAGGCAAGCTCAGGTGGATGAGAAAAAAACATATAAAAGGAGGAGCCAAATTGAGCCTGGGGCCTCTCTTCTCTTCGAATTTTTTGGGTTGGCCCGCCCTCACACCTTGAGGATGTATTTTCCTCTGCTTGCCAAATATAACTGAGCTGTAACACTGGCCTATCCATTACTTCAAATTTTTGCTGTGGTGAGACAGAAGAGAGGAAATTACAAACTCCCCCGACATATCCAATAAGGGATATTTGAATATTTGCAAAGTACGACTTCAATATCCAAAATATACAAGTAACTCATGCAATTCAATAGCAGGAAATAAATAAATAAGCCACGTTTAAACTGGGCAAAGGTCCTGGATAGACATTTTTCTAAAGAAGGCATACAAATAGCCAACAGGCACATGAAAAGCTGCTCAGTATCACTAATCATTAGGAAAATGCAAATCAAAATCATAATGAACTATCACCTCACACCTGTTAGGGTGGCTATTATCAAAAATATAACAGATAAAAATCCTGGTAAGCATTTGGAAAAAAGAAAACCTTTGAAAACTGTTGCTGGGAATGTAAAGAGCCACTATGAAAAACAGTATGGGGATTTCTCAAGAAATTAAAAACAGAGCTACTATATGATCCAATAATCCCGCTTCTTGTTATACAAAGGGAATAAAATCACTACCTCAAAGAGATACCTACACCCCTATGTTCACTGCAGCCATAATTATGATAGCCAACCTATGGAAAGAACCTAAATGTCTACTGACAGTTGGGTGGATAAAGATGTGTGTGTGTGTGTGTGTAATAATATGTTGTTGTTTAGTCAATAAACTGTGTCAAACTTGTTTGCAACCCCATGGACTATAGCCCACCAGGTTCCTCTGTCCACAGAATTTCCCAAGCAAGAATGCTGGAGTGGGTTGCCATTTCCTTCTCCAGGGGATCTTCCCAATCCAAGGATCAAACTCAGGTCTCCTGCATTGGCAGGCAAGTTCTTTACCACTGAGCCACCAGGGGAGTCATGGAATAATATATACACAGTGGAATAATATTAGTATCATTTAGTCTTAGAAGGAAATCCTGCTATTTGGGACATCAATGAATGAATCTGGAGGGCATATGCTAAAAGTGAAAGAAGCCAGACAGAGGAAGACAAATGCTGCATGGTATCACTTATATGTGAAATTAAAAAAAGAAAAAGAAAGATAATTAGTAAAAGAGCAGTTACCATGGGCTATTAGGGAAGTGAAGAAAAAAAGAAAGGATTGATAAAAGCTTACAAACTTTCAGCTATAAAGTAAATAAGGTCTGAAGATCTAATGTATAACATGATAATTATAATTGATAAAACTTTTGTGTAATTGAAATTTGCTAAGACTTCTCAGATGTCATTAGTGGATAAGAATTCACCTGCAAATGCAGGAGATGTAAGAGACATGGGTTCAATCCCATGGGAAGATCCCCTGGAGGAAGATATGGCAACGCATTCCAGTATTCTTGCCTGGAGAATCCTATGGACAGAGGAGCCTCGTGGGCTACAGTCCATGGGGTCGCAAAGAGTCAGACAAGACTGAAGCGACTTAGCACAGCCCAAGAGAGTAGAACTTAAATGTTCACACACACACACACACACACACAAAGGTAAATATGTGAGATGATTGAGGTATTAATTAACTCAATGGGAGTATCTTTTCACACTTTATACATATGTCAAATTATCATATTGTATACTTTAAATATTACAATTTTGTCAGTTAAACTCCAATAAAGCTGGGAAAGAAAATTGTTTCAAAATCATTAGCATAAAACTAAATTCACAGATTATTAGGTCTCCTCTCAACCTTAGAAGTGTCCTGCATTATAAAATTTTCCAAAGTTTCAGCTTCATTAGCTTCATAGAAAATCCACTTTCTACTAAGTTATAAACTCCACAAAATTATGTTTCTCAGTTATATCCCCAGCTCTCCACACACATTCAGGTCTGTTCTCCTGTCTTTCTTTCACACTCTCCACTGTGGTATTTTGTGGCTATTTTCTGCATGAGAGTTTACTTAATATTCACCAGGAAACACTGAGCCCCTTCTGAGAATATGATTTATTTTTTAACCCTACACACAAATATTGGAATAAGATTTTAATCTGTTTCACATATGTATTACTCAGTCTTTTTCTTTAAGAGCACAGATATTACTTAAAAAATCAAGAGGTTTAAACAATAATAATATTAAATGTTTATTGAATAAGTACTGAAGTATTGAATACATATTAGTAAGTATTGAATCAGATAGTTCCCTTAATATATTAACTTATTTGACCCTCACAAAATCACCCTGTATAGTAGGTTCCATTAATCTTCCCACTTTGCAGATGAGAAATGCAAAGCACAGAGGAATTAAATAACTTTTCCCAGTTGGAAGCAGTGAAGAAATAATTGGGCCAAAGTCTTCATCTCTGCAGCCTGGTTCCAGAATCTGTGCTCTTCCCTGTCTGGTCACTGTATTGTTTCTTGTGAGTTTATTTACATTATAAATTTTTCAATGTGATAGATGCCAAGCACACAGACCTTCATTTGTAGGCATTTTAATGAACAGTTAAGGAATGAGTTTGGGCTTCCTTAGTAGCTCAGCTGGTAAAGAATCTGCCTTCAATGAAGAAAACGCTGGTTTAATTGCTGAGTCAGGAAGATCCCCTGGAGAAGGGAAAGGCTACCCCTCTAGTATTCTTGGGTTTCCCTTGTGGCTCAGCTGGTAAAGAATCTGCTCACAATGAGGGAGACCTGGGTTCAATCCCTGGGTTGGGAAGATGCCCTGGAGAAGCGAACAGGCTACCCACTCCATTATGCTGGCCTAGAGAATTCTACGAACTGTGTAGTCTGTGGGGTTGGCATGGCAACCACTCCAGTGTTCTTGCCTGAAGAATCCCCATGGACATAGGAGCCTGGCGGGCAACAGTCCATGGGATCACAAACACTTGGACACGATTGAGCGACTTTCACTTTCAAGGAATGAGTTTACAAAGAGAGAGAAAGTTTACAAAAAGAGTTCCCAAGAGGGAACTAGGAACCATTTATTTATTTATTTATTTATTTGGCTTCCTGGCTGACTCAGTGGAAAAGAACTTGCCTGCCAATGAAGGAGATACCAGTTTGATCCGGGTAGGGAAGATCCTTTGGAGAAGGAAATGGCAACCCACTCCGGTATTCTTGCCTGGATAATCCCATGGGTAGAGGGGCCTGGCAGGCTACAGACATGGGGGTCGAAAAAGAACTGGATTTGACAGAAGGGTCTTTGCACAGCACAGTGACTAAAGTCACCTGAATTCTTCTCCCCTCACTCCTTCCATCTTAGCGGCTAAACAACAACAAACCATTTTTTGAGACTCGCCTATATATGAGTGTAACTATGCTTGGCAGACCTTTCCCTTTTATAACCCCCTGAGTATGCTCCCAGTTCCTTTCTAGAGGTGAAGGTATCAGGAGAATTGATGATAGAATCACACAGACTGTCTTCTGACTGCTTTGGAGAATACAAAGGAGGGTATGCTAGCACTGCTCAGCATCCCACGGGATGTGATGGCTAGAATTATGCCATTTCTGTCTTCTCGTGACCAAATATGCTCCTGACTCCATATGCCCCATTTATTTTTATTTATTTATTTTTTCAAATTTGCATCCTGTGGACCTCACTTTAAGGCAGATTTTGTAACACAGATGTTTTCAGAGGACAGGGATGTAAGATTAATAGTGGAAATTAGGGCAGAGTAAAATCATGAGGAATGGTGGAAAATGTGGAGCTAACAATTTGTATTTTATCACCCTAAAGGCATTCAGATTCAATATAAAAACCAAACAGCAAATACTTTACTAACCAGACAAAACCACCAACCAGATACAACCTTTTTCTCTCCAATCAACCACTGTTTGTCAGTCCCTTTCTGTCATATGTCTTCTTTTCCCCCTTTCCCATAGCTAAACCATTTCTTCCAACTCCCATAGTGAAATCAGGCTATTTAGGCAGAATAATACCATCCCAAGTATGTGCATACCATAATCCCTCAGAAACTGTGAATATATTATCTACTTTGCTGATGAAATAAGGTTGGGAGCCTTAAATACATTATGCTGAATTACAAGGATGGACTCAAGTCTAATCCCAAAAGCTTTAGGAGCAGAGAAATATGTCTAGCTGGAAGAAGCAGAAGTCAGAGATACTCAAAGCTAAGAAAAACTCGACAGCTGATTGCTGGTGTGAAGATGGAAGGAGTGAGGTGAAGAGAAATGTCAGGTGGGCTTGGGAAGCTGAGAGGGGTTCCTGTGCTGATGGTTAATAAGGCAGCATCTCATGCCTACAACCACGAGGACCTGGGTTCTGCCAGTACCCAAATGAGCTCGGTGCTACTCTTCCCTGGAGCCTCCAGAAAAGAACACAAGCTTGCAGGCACCTTGATTCCCTCCTTGTGAGATGCTAAGGTGAGAATCAGCTGAGTCCCACAGCAAATTCAGGTAACAAACGGGTGTTGATTGAAACTTCTATATTTTTGTACTTCATGATAGCAGTCCTAGAATTCTAATATACAAGTCACAGTATCTACTTGCTTTGGCTTACAAACTGTCATCTCAGAATTGAGTCAGATGTTAATGAAATCAATTAATTTCTGCTGGCCCCACAGGGCTGCATGGGAAATGGGAGCTCTATGAGGGGACAGACGTCTCAGACAATATGGAAACTCAGCATTTTTGTCTCTGCGTTGGTGCTGGTTGTGGCCCATTTCCCTCCTGAATTATATTTTAAAAATACTCTTTACCAAAGATAAATAGATTTTTTGAGAAAATCTGGCCTGTCTTGTGCTATGCCCTTTTTTTTTTTTTCCTATTTTTACATTTAATCTTTCAAAGTTATCAGGTATTATTTATTTGCAGCTTTCAAAGACAATACGTGCCGAACAGCCCAGTTACAAGTAGTGTGTGTATATGTGTGTGAGTGTGTCCTTAGCTGTGTCTGACTCTTTGCAGCCCCATGGACTGTAGCCTGCCAGTTCCTCTAGCGGTGGTGGCTTCTTCGTTATGACGCAATTGGAAGTCAGGCCCAAGCACCACTGGCTCTCAGCTAGCGTGTGATATCTCTCAATCCTTCTGTGTAACAGCTTTTCCATTTTCATATGAAAGCAATCCCTCCCCAGCGTCTATAACTAGATTTCTTGTTGTCAATTGAAAATTTGGAGCATCGGAACACTTATCTAATTTCTATGGGGCATTTGTTATTTTATTAAAGAGTTTGTAATACAAAAGACATGTACTAATCTCATGTGGAATGAAATATCTTCATGTATTTGATAGAGTATCATCTACTACTGCAAAGAAGCAGTCTGCATCAGTACATCTCTGCCCCTCCAGCCACTTTCCATTGTTCTGTGCTCCCAAGGCACACTATGAATTCTTTTAAACTTGAAAGCTTACCTCAATGAGATTACTGATTTTTCTGTCACTAGATTATAAACTCCATGAGAGCAAAGACCATTGCAGCTTCTGGAATACCCTTTGGAATAGATAGAGTAGGAATTCAATCCATATTTATAGAAAAAGTAAACGCTGAAATTCCATTATTTAAAAATAGAAGAATAATTATTATATGGTTTTATTGTCATGGAATCTTGCCTGAGCATTACTTATCTGATAACATTTGTGTGTAGGTTGGAGGGGGGAATACTTACCGGAAACCCTGAATATTCAAGCTGGTATTCACTCTTTGCTATGCACCCTTAGAGTCCTCTTTACTTTTGCCTCATTTCTTTTGTTGTTGTTTTTGTTTAGTTACTTACCTATGGTTTTGTTTTGTGTTTTTGTGTACTTTTTGTTTGATGACTTTGTTAAGGTTGGAGAAAGGAATACGATTAGAAGCCATAATGCAGCCAAGTGGAAGCTTATCTGCTTAACCTGAGTGCAGGGCCCCACTGCCTATACAGAATTTGAGCAGGCGGAAGAGACTCAAAGAGGTAGCCCTCACTTGCATCTTCTGTCCTCTCTTGCACTATACAGACTGAAGAGGGGCACAGAGCAGTCCTTTCTGGGTGGATGTTTTCATGGGGAGCAGCCTAATGTTTATTTTAGGCAAATGTCTAAGACGACCATTGACCTTTGTGTTTAATTTTATCTATGTATTTATTTTCGACTGTGCTAGCTCTTTTGTTGTGGCACACAGAGCTCTCCATTGCTGCTGGCGGGCTTCCTCTAGCTGCAGTGAGCAGGGGTGATTTGCTTTCTCCAGTTGCAGTGCTCAGGCTTCTCACTGCAGTGGTCTCTCTTGTTGCAGAGTGCAGTCTCTAAATTGTGGGCTCAGTACTGGTGGCACCTGGGCTCAGTTGCCCAGAGGCATGTGAGATATTAATTCCTGGACCAGGAATTGAACCCTTGTTTCCTGCATTGGCAGGCAGATTCTTCACCACTGGGCCATCAGGAGGTACCTCGATTTTCTTTTACTTGAGCTCATGTCCTAGTTCTAGAGCCCCGCTTCTTCCTTCCTCTACTCTGATGTCTGCTTATGGAAGCTTCAGACGGAATAGCCCTCACCTCCTGCCATTTTAATTTTAGGTATATTTGCTGTTTTTTTCTTTGTGGCTTTCTTCACTCTTTGGCTTTCATGACCATGATGCTTCAGAGTGGATTTCTCAACTCTGGTCTTGATCCAGCAGAATTCAAATTCCCATTCAGCAGCAAATCTTTCCTATTGCAGGCATTCAACCAGACCCCAATGCTTTTAAGTTACTTAAATGAATTTCTCAAAGAACAACTTGAAAGGTGCCCATGTGACCAGGGCATCAGGCAAAGGTTGAATCAGTGTGACTGTGTTCTGAATGGTCAAAAGGACCTAACTGCATAAGCTATATGACAAATTCGATCACTTTGGAGAAAAAAAAAAAAAAGCATGGTGCATGGCATGAGTTGAAAAGTAAAATGATCATATCATAAAAAGTTTCATTATGTGGAAACAGAGATTTTACCTTATGTTCAAAACATAACTCATGAATGTATATTATCCTAAAAGTGGTCATTATTTCTCATGGACTGTACAAAGCAGGTGCGAATGAGCAGATGCATAAGGACATCTGCCATTCTTAAATAATCACATTCAATAAAGTGCTCAGGGTAAAGAATTATTATCAATAAAACCTCCTCCTTTCAGCATTCACCCTTAGAGGGCTGTTACTTCTAAAGGTATTGTGATGAAAAAAGAATACAAGATTTCGAACAAAGCCTATCTCTTCCAATTCTGTCCATAGCTGGTAGAGTCCCCTTGTAATAATGCAAATGTCTGCTCTGAAACACTGTTTTCTCCAGAACTTCTCTTTCCACCATCCATCACCATCATGACATTTTCATCATCTGCTTCTAATGATTTTGTTGCTGCTTCTGACTCAAAATTTTAAGGAGATGAGTGAATTGATAAATGGATGAATGG